>NW_027182458.1:1500000-1800000 GCF_040938575.1 Ambystoma mexicanum | reverse complement strand
GTCTCAGGTTTGGAATGGGAAGGAATTGGATATCACATCTCATGTCATAGGAAGGATCTCAGGTTTGGTATTAGAAGCATTGAGATATCACATCTCATGCTATAGGAATGGTCTCAGGTTTGGAATTGGAAGGAGTTGGATATCACATCTCATGTTATAGGAAGGGTCTCAGGTTTGGTATAAGCATTGAGATATCACATCTCTGCTATCGGAAGTGTCTCAGGATTGGAATGGGAAGGAGTTGGATATCCCATCTCATGTTATAGGACGGGTCTCAGGTTTGTTATTAGAATCATTGAGATATCATATTGCATGCTATAGGAAGGGTCTAAGGATTGGAATGGGAAGGACTTGGATATCACATCTCATGCTATAGGTAGGCTCTCAGGTTTGGAAAGGGAAGGAGTTGGATATCACATTTCATGTTAGAGGAAGGATCTCAGGTTTGGTATTAGAGGCATTGAGATATCACATCTCATGCTATAGGAAGGGTCTCAGGATTGGAATGGGAAGGAGTTGGATATCACATCTCATGCTATAGGAAGGGTCTCAGGTTTGGTATAAGCATTGAGATATCACATCTCATGCTATAGGAAGGGTCTCAGGATTGGAATGGGAAGGATATGTATATGACATCTCATGCCATAGGAAGGGTCTCAGGTTTGGTATAAGCATTGAGATATCACATCTCTGCTTTTGGAAGGGTCTCAGGATTGGAATCGGAAGGAGTTGGATATCCCATCTCATGTTATAGGAAGAGTCTCAGGTTTGGTATTAGAAGCATTGAGATATCACATCTCATGCTATAGGAAGTGTCTCAGGATTGGAATGGGAAGGAATTGGATATCACATCTCATGCTATAGGGAGGGTCTCAAGTTTGATATTAGAAGCATTGAGATATCACATCTCATGCTATAGGAAGGGTCTCAGGATTGGAATGGAAGGAGTTGGATATCACATCTCATGTTATAGGAAGTATCTCAGGTTTGGTATTAGAAGCATTGAGATATCACATCTCATGCTATAGGAAGTGTCTCAGGATTGGAATGGGAAGGAATTGGATATCACATCTCATGCTATAGGGAGGGTCTCAAGTTTGATATTAGAAGCATTGAGATATCACATCTCATGCTATAGGAAGGGTCTCAGGATTGGAATGGAAGGAGTTGGATATCACATCTCATGTTATAGGAAGGATCTCAGGTTTGGTATTAGAAGCATTGAGACATCACATCTCATGCTATAGGAAGGGTCTCAGGATTGTAATGGGAAGGAGTTGGATATCACATCTCATGCTATATGAAGGGTCTCAGGTTTGGTATAAGCATTGAGATATCACATCTCATGCTATAGGAAGGGTCTCAGGATTGGAATGGGAAGGAGTTGTATATGACATCTCATGCCGTAGGAAGGGTCTCAGGTTTGGTATAAGCATTGAGATATCACATCTCTGCTATCGGAAGGGTCTCAGGATTGGAATGGGAAGGAGTTGGATATCCCATCTCATGTTATAGGACGGGTCTCAGGTTTGTTATTAGAATCATTGAGATATCATATTGCATGCTATAGGAAGGGTCTAAGGATTGGAATGGGAAGGACTTGGATATCACATCTCATGCTATAGGTAGGCTCTCAGGTTTGGAAAGGGAAGGAGTTGGATATCACATTTCATGTTAGAGGAAGGATCTCAGGTTTGGTATTAGAGGCATTGAGATATCACATCTCATGCTATAGGAAGGGTCTCAGGATTGGAATGGGAAGGAGTTGGATATCACATCTCATGCTATAGGAAGGGTCTCAGGTTTGGTATAAGCATTGAGATATCACATCTCATGCTATAGGAAGGGTCTCAGGATTGGAATGGGAAGGATATGTATATGACATCTCATGCCATAGGAAGGGTCTCAGGTTTGGTATAAGCATTGAGATATCACATCTCTGCTTTTGGAAGGGTCTCAGGATTGGAATCGGAAGGAGTTGGATATCCCATCTCATGTTATAGGAAGAGTCTCAGGTTTGGTATTAGAAGCATTGAGATATCACATCTCATGCTATAGGAAGTGTCTCAGGATTGGAATGGGAAGGAATTGGATATCACATCTCATGCTATAGGGAGGGTCTCAAGTTTGATATTAGAAGCATTGAGATATCACATCTCATGCTATAGGAAGGGTCTCAGGATTGGAATGGAAGGAGTTGGATATCACATCTCATGTTATAGGAAGGATCTCAGGTTTGGTATTAGAAGCATTGAGACATCACATCTCATGCTATAGGAAGGGTCTCAGGATTGTAATGGGAAGGAGTTGGATATCACATCTCATGCTATATGAAGGGTCTCAGGTTTGGTATAAGCATTGAGATATCACATCTCATGCTATAGGAAGGGTCTCAGGATTGGAATGGGAAGGAGTTGTATATGACATCTCATGCCGTAGGAAGGGTCTCAGGTTTGGTATAAGCATTGAGATATCACATCTCTGCTATCGGAAGGGTCTCAGGATTGGAATGGGAAGGAGTTGGATATCCCATCTCATGTTATAGGACGGGTCTCAGGTTTGTTATTAGAATCATTGAGATATCATATTGCATGCTATAGGAAGGGTCTAAGGATTGGAATTGGAAGGACTTGGATATCACATCTCATGCTATAGGTAGGCTCTCAGGTTTGAAAGGGAAGGAGTTGGATATCACATTTCATGTTAGAGGAAGGATCTCAGGTTTGGTATTATAGGCATTGAGATATCACATCTCATGCTATAGGAAGGGTCTCAGGATTGGAATGGGAAGGAGTTAGATATCACATCTCATGCTATAGGAAGGGTCTCAGGTTTGGTATAAGCATTGAGATATCACATCTCATGCTATAGGAAGGGTCTCAGGATTGGAATGGGAAGGATATGTTTATGACATCTCATGCCATAGGAAGGGTCTCAGGTTTGGTATAAGCATTGAGATATCACATCTGTGCTTTTGGAAGGGTCTCAGGATTGGAATGGGAAGGAGTTGGATATCCCATCTCATGTTATAGGAAGAGTCTCAGGTTTGGTATTAGAAGCATTGAGATATCACATCTCATGCTATAGGAAGTGTCTCAGGATTGGAATGGGAAGGACTTGGATATCACATCTCATGCTATAGGGAGGGTCTCAAGTTTGATATTAGAAGCATTGAGATATCACATCTCATGCTATAGGAAGGGTCTCAGGATTGGAATGGAAGGAGTTGGATATCACATCTCATGTTTTAGGAAGGATCTCAGGTTTGGTATTAGAAGCATTGAGACATCACATCTCATGCTATAGGAAGGGTCTCAGGATTGGAATGGGAAGGAGTTGGATATCATATCTCATGCTAAAGGGAGGGTCTCAGGTTTGGAAGGGGAAGGATTTGGATATCACATCTCATGTTATAGGAAGGATCTCAGGTTTTGTATTAGAAGCATTGAGATATCACATCTCATGCTATCGGAAGTATCTCAGGTTTGGTATTAGAGGCATTGAGATATCACATCTCATGCTATCGTAAGGGTCTCAGGATTGGAATGGGAAGGAGTTGGATATCACATCTCATGCTAAAGGGAGGGTCTCAGGTTTGGAAGGGGAAGGATTTGAATATCACATCACATGTTATAGGAAGGATCTCAGGTTTGGTATTAGAAGCATTGAGATATCACATCTCATGCTATAGGAAGGGTCTCAGGTTTGGAACGGGAAGGAGTTGGATATCACATCTCATGTTTAAGGAAAGATCTCAGGTTTGGTATTAGAAGCATTGAGACATCACATCTCTGCAATCGGAAGTGTCTCAGGATTAGGATGGGAAGGAGTTGGATATCACATCTCATGTTATAGGAAAGATCTCAGGTTTGGTATTAGAAGCATTGAGACATCACATCTCATGTTATAGGAAGGGTCTCATGATTGGAATGGGAAGAAGTTGGATATCACATCTCATGCTATAGGAAGGGTCTCAGGTTTGGTAGAAGCATTGAGATATCACATCTCATGCTATAGGAACGGTCTCAGGATTGGAATGGGAAGGACTTGGATATCCCATCTCATGCTATAGGCAGGGTCTCAGGTTTGGAAAGGGAAGGAGTTGGATGTCACATTTCATGTTAGAGGTAGGATCTCAGGTTTGGTATTAGAGGCATTGAGATATCACATCTCATGCTATCCGAAGGGTCTCAGGATTGGAATGGGAAGGAGTTGGATATCACATCTCATGCTAAAGGGAGGGTCTCAGGTTTGGCAGGGGAAGGATTTGGATATCACATCTCATGTTATAGGAAGGATCTCAGGTTTGGTATTAGAAGCATTGAGATATCACATCTCATGCTATCGGAAGTATCTCAGGTTTGGTATTAGAGGCATTGAGATATCACATCTCATGCTATCATAAGGGTCTCAGGATTGGAATGGGAAGGAGTTGGATATCACATCTCATGCTAAAGGGAAGGTCTCAGGTTTGGAAGGGGAAGGATTTGAATATCACATCACATGTTATAGGAAGGATCTCAGGTTTGGTATTAGAGGCTTTGAGATATCACATCTCATGCTATCGGAAGGGTCTCAGGATTGGAATGGGAAGGAGTTGGATATCACATCTCATGCTATAGGAAGGGTCTCAGGTTTGGAACGGGAAGGAGTTGGATATCACATCTCATGTTATAGGAAGGGTCTCAGGTTTGGTATAAGCATTGAGATATCACATCTCTGCAATCAGAAGTGTCTCAGGATTGGAACGGGAAGGAGTTGGATATCCCATCTCATGTTATAGGACTGGTCTCAGGTTTGGTATTAGAAGCATTGAGATATCACATCGCATGCTGTAGGAAGGGTCTCAGGTTTGGAATGGGAAGGAATTGGATATCACATCTCATGTCATAGGAAGGATCTCAGGTTTGGTATTAGAAGCATTGAGATATCACATCTCATGCTATAGGAATGGTCTCAGGATTGGAATGGGAAGGAGTTGGATATTACATTCTTGCTATGGGAAGGGTCTCATGTTTGGAATTGGAAGGAGTTGGATATCACATATGCTATAGGAAGGGTCTCAGGTTTGGAATGGGAAGGAGTTGGATATCACATCTCATGTTATAGGAAGGGTCTCAGGTTTGGTATAAGCATTGAGATATCACATCTCTGCTATCGGAAGTGTCTCAGGATTGGAATGGGAAGGAGTTGGATATCCCATCTCATGTTATAGGACGGGTCTCAGGTTTGTTATTAGAATCATTGAGATATCATATTGCATGCTATAGGAAGGGTCTAAGGATTGGAATGGGAAGGACTTGGATATCACATCTCATGCTATAGGTAGGCTCTCAGGTTTGGAAAGGGAAGGAGTTGGATATCACATTTCATGTTAGAGGAAGGATCTCAGGTTTGGTATTAGAGGCATTGAGATATCACATCTCATGCTATAGGAAGGGTCTCAGGATTGGAATGGGAAGGAGTTGGATATCACATCTCATGCTATAGGAAGGGTCTCAGGTTTGGTATAAGCATTGAGATATCACATCTCATGCTATAGGAAGGGTCTCAGGATTGGAATGGGAAGGATATGTATATGACATCTCATGCCATAGGAAGGGTCTCAGGTTTGGTATAAGCATTGAGATATCACATCTCTGCTTTTGGAAGGGTCTCAGGATTGGAATCGGAAGGAGTTGGATATCCCATCTCATGTTATAGGAAGAGTCTCAGGTTTGGTATTAGAAGCATTGAGATATCACATCTCATGCTATAGGAAGGGTCTCAGGATTGGAATGGGAAGGAATTGGATATCACATCTCATGCTATAGGGAGGGTCTCAAGTTTGATATTAGAAGCATTGAGATATCACATCTCATGCTATAGGAAGGGTCTCAGGATTGGAATGGAAGGAGTTGGATATCACATCTCATGTTTTAGGAAGGATCTCAGGTTTGGTATTAGAAGCATTGAGACATCACATCTCATGCTATAGGAAGTGTCTCAGGATTGGAATGGGAAGGAATTGGATATCACATCTCATGCTATAGGAAGGGTCTCAGGTTTGGAACGGGAAGGAGTTGGATATCACATCTCATGTTATAGGAAGGGTCTCAGGTTTGGTATAAGCATTGAGATATCACATCTCTGCAATCGGAAGTGTCTCAGGATTGGAACGGGAAGGAGTTGGATATCCCATCTCATGTTATAGGACTGGTCTCAGGTTTGGTATTAGAAGCATTGAGATATCACATCGCATGCTGTAGGAAGGGTCTCAGGTTTGGAATGGGAAGGAATTGGATATCACATCTCATGTCATAGGAAGGATCTCAGGTTTGGTATTAGAAGCATTGAGATATCACATCTCATGCTATAGGAATGGTCTCAGGTTTGGAATGGGAAGGAGTTGGATATCACATCTCATGTTATAGGAAGGGTCTCAGGTTTGGTAGAAGCATTGAGATATCACATCTCATGCTATAGGAACGGTCTCAGGATTGGAATGGGAAGGACTTAGATATCACATATCATGCTATAGGGAGGGTCTCAGTTTTGATATTAGAAGCATTGAGATATCACATCTCATGCTATCGGAAGTGTCTCAGGATTGGAATGGGAAGGAGCTGGATATCACATCTCATGCTAAAGGAAGGGTCTCAGGTTTGGAACGGGAAGGAGTTGGATATCACATCTCATGTTATAGGAAGGGTCTCAGGTTGGAATAAGCATTGAGATATCACATCTCTGCTATCGGAAGGGTCTCAGGATTGGAATGGGAAGGAGTTGGATATCCCATCTCATGTTATAGGACGGGTCTCAGGTTTGTTATTAGAATCATTGAGATATCATATTGCATGCTGTAGGAAGGGTCTAAGGATTGGAATGGGAAGGACTTGGATATCACATCTCATGCTATAGATAGGCTCTCAGGTTTGGAAAGGGAAGGAGTTGGATATCACATTTCATGTTAGAGGAAGGATCTCAGGTTTGGTATTAGAGGCATTGAGATATCACATCTCATGCTATAGGAAGGGTCTCAGGTTGGAATTGGAAGGAGTTGGATATCACATCTCATGTTATAGGAAGGGTCTCAGGATTGGAATGGGAAGGACTTGGATATCACATCTCATGCTATAGGAAGGCTCTCAGGTTTGGAAGGGGAAAGAGTTGGATATCACATTTCATGTTAGAGGTAGGATCTCAGGTTTGGTATTAGAGGCAATGAGATATCACATCTCATGCTATCAGAAGGGTCTCAGGATTGGAATGGGAAGGAGTTGGATATCACATCTCATGCTAAAGGGAGGGTCTCAGGTTTGGAAGGGGAAGGATTTGGATATCACATCTCATGTTATAGGAAGGATCTCAGGTTTGGTATTAGAAGCATTGAGATATCACATCTCATGCTATCGGAAGGATCTCAGGTTTAGTATTAGAAGCATTGAGATATCACATCTCATGCTATCAGAAGGTTCTCAGGATTGGAATGGGAAGGAGTTGGATATCCCATCTCATGCTAAAGGGAGGGTCTCAGGTTTGGAAGGGGAAGGATTTGGATATCACATCTCATGTTATCGGAAGGATCTCAGGTTTGGTATTAGAAGTATTGAGATATCACATCTCATGCTATAGGAAGGGTCTCAGGATTGGAATGGGAAGGAGTTGGATATCACATCTCATGTTATAGGACGGGTCTCAGGATTGTTATTAGAATCATTGAGATATCATATTGCAGGCTGTAGGAAGGGTCTCATGATTGGAATGGGAAGGACTTGGATATCACATCTCATGCTATAGGAAGGCTCTCAGGTTTGGAAGGGGAAAGAGTTGGATATCACATTTCATGTTAGAGGTAGGATCTCAGGTTTGGTATTAGAGGCATTGAGATATCACATCTCATGCTATCAGAAGGGTCTCAGGATTGGAATGGGAAGGAGTTGGATATCACATCTCATGCTAAAGGGAGGGTCTCAGGTTTGGAAGGGGAAGGATTTGGATATCACATCTCATGTTATAGGAAGGATCTCAGGTTTGGTATTAGAAGCATTGAGATATCACATCTCATGCTATCAGAAGGGTCTCAGGATAGGAATGGGAAGGAGTTGGATATCACATCTCATGCTAAAGGGAGGGTCTCAGGTTTGGAAGGGGAAGGATTTGGATATCACATCTCATGTTATCGGAAGGATCTCAGGTTTGGTATTAGAAGTATTGAGATATCACATCTCATGCTATAGGAAGGGTCTCAGGATTGGAATGGGAACGAGTTGGATATCACATCTCATGCTAAAGGAAGGGTCTCAGGTTTTGTAGAAGCATTGAGATATCACATCTCATGCTATAGGAAGGGTCTCAGGATTGGAATGGGAAGGACTTAGATTTCACATATCATGCTATAGGGAGGGTCTCAGTTTTGATATTAGAAGCATTGAGATATCACATCTCATGCTATCGGAAGTGTCTCAGGATTGGAATGGTAAGGAGCTGGATATCACATCTCATGCTAAAGGAAGGGTCTCAGGTTTGGAACGGGAAGGAGTTGGATATCACATCTCATGTTATAGGAAGGGTCTCAGGTTGGTATAAGCATTGAGATATCACATCTCTGCTATCGGAAGTGTCTCAGGATTGGAATGGGAAGGAGTTGGATATCCCATCTCATGTTATAGGACGGGTCTCAGGTTTGTTATTAGAATCATTGAGATATCATATTGCATGCTGTAGGAAGGGTCTAAGGATTGGAATGGGAAGGACTTGGATATCACATCTCATGCTATAGATAGGCTCTCAGGTTTGGAAAGGGAAGGAGTTGGATATCACATTTCATGTTAGAGGAAGGATCTCAGGTTTGGTATTAGAGGCATTGAGATATCACATCTCATGCTATAGGAAGGGTCTCAGGTTGGAATTGGAAGGAGTTGGATATCACATCTCATGTTATAGGAAGGGTCTCAGGATTGGAATGGGAAGGACTTGGATATCACATCTCATGCTATAGGAAGGCTCTCAGGTTTGGAAGGGGAAAGAGTTGGATATCACATTTCATGTTAGAGGTAGGATCTCAGGTTTGGTATTAGAGGCAATGAGATATCACATCTCATGCTATCAGAAGGGTCTCAGGATTGGAATGGGAAGGAATTGGATATCACATCTCATGCTAAAAGGAGGGTCTCAGGTTTGGAAGGGGAAGGATTTGGATATCACATCTCATGTTATAGGAAGGATCTCAGGTTTGGTATTAGAAGCATTGAGATATCACATCTCATGCTATCGGAAGGATCTCAGGTTTGGTATTAGAAGCATTGAGATATCACATCTCATGCTATCAGAAGGATCTCAGGATTGGAATGGGAAGGAGTTGGATATCCCATCTCATGCTAAAGGGATGGTCTCAGGTTTGGAAGGGGAAGGATTTGGATATCACATCTCATGTTATCGGAAGGATCTCAGGTTTGGTATTAGAAGTATTGAGATATCACATCTCATGCTATAGGAAGGGTCTCAGGATTGGAATGGGAAGGAGTTGGATATCACATCTCATGCTAAAGGAAGGGTCTCAGGTTTGGTAGAAGCATTGAGATATCACATCTCATGCTATAGGAAGGGTCTCAGGATTGGAATGGGAAGGACTTAGATATCACATATCATGCTATAGGGAGGGTCTCAGTTTTGATATTAGAAGCATTGAGATATCACATCTCATGCTATCGGAAGTGTCTCAGGATTGGAATGGGAAGGAGCTGGATATCACATCTCATGCTAAAGGAAGGGTCTCAGGTTTGGAACGGGAAGGAGTTGGATATCCGATCTCATGTTATAGGAAGGGTCTCAGGTTTGGTAGAAGCATTGAGATATCACATCTCATGCTATAGGAAGTGTCTCAGGATTGGAATGGGAAGGAGTTGGATATCCCATCTCATGTTATAGGACGGGTCTCAGGATTGTTATTAGAATCATTGAGATATCATATTGCATGCTGTAGGAAGGGTCTAAGGATTGGAATGGGAAGGACTTGGACATCACATCTCATGCTATGGATAGGCTCTCAGGTTTGGAAAGGGAAGGAGTTGGATATCACATTTCATGTTAGAGGAAGGATCTCAGGTTTGGTATTAGAGGCATTGAGATATCACATCTCATGCTATAGGAAGGGTCTCAGGATTGGAATGGGAAGGAGTTGGATATCACATCTCATGTTATAGGAAGGGTCTCAGGTTTGGTATAAGAATTGAGATATCATATCTCATGCTATAGGAAGGGTCTCAGGATTGGAATGGAAGGAGTTGGATATCACATCTCATGTTATAGGAAGGATCTCAGGTTTGGTATTAGAAGCATTGAGACATCACATCTCATGCTATAGGAAGTGTCTCAGGATTGGAATGGGAAGGACTTGGATATCACATCTCATGCTATAGGGAGTGTCTCAAGTTTGATATTAGAAGCATTGAGATATCACATCTCATGCTATAGGAAGGGTCTCAGGATTGGAATTGGAAGGAGTTGGATATCACATCTCATGCTATAGGAAGGGTCTCAGGTTTGGTATAAGCAGTGAGATATCACATCTCATGCTATAGGAAGTGTCTCAGGATTGGAATGGGAAGGAGTTGGATATCACATCTCATGTTATAGGAAGGATCTCAGGTTTGGTATAAGCATTGAGATATCACATCTCTGCTATCGGAAGGGTCTCAGGATTGGAATGGGAAGGAGTTGGATATTCCCATCTCATGTTATAGGAAGGGTCTCAGGTTTGGTATTTGAAGCATTGAGACATCACATCTCATGCTATAGGAAGGGTCTGGGGATTGCAATGGGAAGGACTTGGATATCACATCTCATGCTATAGGGAGGGTCTCAAGTTTGATATTAGAAGCATTGAGATATCACATCTCATGATATCGGAAGGATCTCAGGATTGGAATGGGAAGGAGTTGGATATCACATCTCATGATAAAAGAAGGGTCTAAGGTTTGGAAGGGGAAGGATTTGGATATCACATCTCATGTTATAGGACCGGTCTCAGGTTTGGTATTAGAAGCATTGAGCTATCAAGTCTCATGGTATAGGAAGGGTCTCAGAACTGGAATGGGAAGGAGTTGGATATCACATCTCAAGCTATAGGAAGGGTCTCAGGATTGGAATGGGAAGGAGTTTGATATCACATCTCATGCCATAGTATGGGTCTCAGGTTTGGTATTAGCATATGGATATCCCATCTCATGCTATAGGAAGGGTCTCAGGTTGGAATGGGAAGGAGTTGGATATCACATCTCATGTTATAGGAAGGGTCTCAGGATTGGAATGGGAAGGACTTGGATATCACATCTCATGCTATAGGAAGGCTCTCAGGTTTGGAAGGGGAAAGAGTTGGATATCACATTTCATGTTAGAGGTAGGATCTCAGGTTTGGTATAAGAGGCATTGAGATATCACATCTCATGCTATCAGAAGGGTCTCAGGATTGGAATGGGAAGGAGTTGGATATCACATCTCATGCTAAAGTGAGGGTCTCAGGTTTGGAAGGGGAAGGATTTGGATATCACATCTCATGTTATAGGAAGGATCTCAGGTTTGGTATTAGAAGCATTGAGATATCACATCTCATGCTATCAGAAGGTTCTCAGGATTGGAATGGGAAGGAGTTGGATATCACATCTCATGCTAAAGGGAGGGTCTCAGGTTTGGAAGGGGAAGGATTTGGATATCACAAATCATGTTATCGGAAGGATCTCAGGTTTGGTATTAGAAGTATTGAGATATCACATCTCATGCTATAGGAAGGGTCTCAGGATTGGAATGGGAAGGAGTTGGATATCACATCTCATGCTAAAGGAACGGTCTCAGGTTTGGTAGAAGCATTGAGATATCACATCTCATGCTATAGGAAGGGTCTCAAGATTGGAATGGGAAGGACTTAGATATCACATATCATGCTATAGGGAGGGTCTCATTTTTGATATTAGAAGCATTGAGATATCACATCTCTGCTATCGGAAGGGTCTCAGGATTGGAATGGGAAGGAGTTGGATATTCCCATCTCATGTTATAGGAAGGGTCTCAGGTTTGGTATTTGAAGCACTGAGACATCACATCTCATGCTATAGGAAGGGTCTCAGGATTGCAATGGGAAGGACTTGGATATCACATCTCATGCTATAGGGAGGGTCTCAAGTTTGATATTAGAAGCATTGAGATATCACATCTCATGATATCGGAAGGATCTCAGGATTGGAATAGAAAGGAGTTGGATATCACATCTCATGTTAAAAGAAGGGTCTAAGGTTTGGAAGGGGAAGGATTTGGATATCACATCTCATGTTATAGGACCGGTCTCAGGTTTGGTATTAGAAGCATTGAGATATCAAGTCTCATGGTATAGGAAGGGTCTCAGAACTGGAATGGGAAGGAGTTGGATATCACATCTCAAGCTATAGGAAGGGTCTCTGGATTGGAATGTGAAGGAGTTTGATATCACATCTCATGCCATAGTATGGGTCTCAGGTTTGGTATTAGCATTGGGATATCCCATCTCATGCTATAGGAAGGGTCTCAGGTTGGAATTGGAAGGAGTTGGATATCACATCTCATGTTATAGGAAGGGTCTCAGGATTGGAATGGGAAGGACTTGGATATCACATCTCATGCTATAGGAAGGCTCTCAGGTTTGGAAGGGGAAAGAGTTGGATATCACATTTCATGTTAGAGGTAGGATCTCAGGTTTGGTATAAGAGGCATTGAGATATCACATCTCATGCTATCAGAAGGGTCTCAGGATTGGAATGGGAAGGAGTTGGATATCACATCTCATGCTAAAGTGAGGGTCTCAGGTTTGGAAGGGGAAGGATTTGGATATCACATCTCATGTTATAGGAAGGATCTCAGGTTTGGTATTAGAAGCATTGAGATATCACATCTCATGCTATCAGAAGGTTCTCAGGATTGGAATGGGAAGGAGTTGGATATCACATCTCATGCTAAAGGGAGGGTCTCAGGTTTGGAAGGGGAAGGATTTGGATATCACATCTCATGTTATCGGAAGGATCTCAGGTTTGGTATTAGAAGTATTGAGATATCACATCTCATGCTATAGGAAGGGTCTCAGGATTGGAATGGGAAGGAGTTGGATATCACATCTCATGCTAAAGGAACGGTCTCAGGTTTGGTAGAAGCATTGAGATATCACATCTCATGCTATAGGAAGGGTCTCAAGATTGGAATGGGAAGGACTTAGATATCACATATCATGCTATAGGGAGGGTCTCATTTTTGATATTAGAAGCATTGAGATATCACATCTCATGCTATCGGAAGTGTCTCAGGATTGGAATGGGAAGGAGCTGGATATCACATCTCATGCTAAAGGAAGGGTCTCAGGTTTGGAACGGGAAGGAGTTGGATATCCGATCTCATGTTATAGGAAGGGTCTCAGGTTTGGTATAAGCATTGAGATATCACATCTCTGCTATCGGAAGTGTCTCAGGATTGGAATGGGAAAGAGTTGGATATCCCCTCTCATGTTATAGGACGGGTCTCAGGATTGTTATTAGAATCATTGAGATATCATTTTGCATGCTGTAGGAAGGGTCTAAGGATTGGAATGGGAAGGACTTGGATATCACATCTCATGCTATGTATAGGCTTTCAGGTTTGGAAAGGGAAGGAGTTGGATATCACATTTCATGTTAGAGGAAGGATCTCAGGTTTGGTATTAGAGCCATTGAGATATCACATCTCATGCTATAGGAAGGGTCTCAGGATTGGAATGGGAAGGAGTTGGATATCACATCTCATGCTAAAGGAAGGGTCTCAGGTTTAGTATAAGCATTGAGATATCACATCTCATGCTATAGGAAGGGTCTCAGGATTGGAATGGAAGGAGTTGGATTTCACATCTCATGTTATAGGAAGGATCTCAGGTTTGGTATTAGAAGCATTGAGACATCACATCTCATGCTATAGGAAGGGTCTCAGGATTGGAATGGGAAGGAGTTGGATATCACATCTCATGCTATAGGAAGGGTCTCAGGATTGGAATGGGAAGGAGTTGGATATTCCCATCTCATGTTATAGGAAGAGTCTCATGCTAAGACCTGATAGACCTTTCCTATAACATGAGATGTGATATCTCAATGCTTCTAATATCAATACTGAGACCCTCCCTATAGCATGAGATGTGATATCTAAGTCCTTCCCATTCCAATCCTGAGACCCTTCCGATAGCAGAGATGTGATATCTCAATGCTTATACCAAACCTGAGACCCTTCCTATAGCATGAGATGTGATATCCAACTCCTTCCCATTCCAATCCTGAGACCCTTCCTATAGCATGATATGTGAAATCTCAATGCTTCTACCAAAACTGAGACCCTTCCTTTAGCATGAGATGTGATATCCAACTCCTTCCCATTCCAATCCTGAGACCAGTCCTATAGCATGAGATGTGATATCTCAATGCTTCTAATACCAAACCCGAGATCCTTCCTATAACATGAGATGTGATATCCAACTCCTTCCCATTCCAATCCTGAGACCCTTCCTATAGCATGAGATGTGATATCTCAATGCTTCTAATACCAAACCTGAGATCCTTCCGATAGCATGTGATATCTCAATGCTTCTAATACCAAACCTGAGATCCTTCCTATAACATGAGATGTGATATCCAAATCCTTCCCCTTCCGAACCTGAGAGCCTTCCTACAGCATGAGATGTGATATCCAAGTCCTTCCCATTCCAATCCTGAGACCCTTCCTATAACATGAGATGTCATATCCAAATCCTTCCCCTTCCAAACCTTAGACCCTTCCTTTATCATGAGATGTGATATCCAAGTCCTTCCCATTCCATTCCTGAGACCCTTCCTATAGCATGAGATGTGATATCTCAATGCTTCTAATACCAAACCTGAGACCCTTCCTATAACATGAATTCTGATATCCAAGTCCTTCCCATTCCAATCCTGAGACCCTTCCAATAGCAGAGATGTGATATCTCAATGCTTCTAATATCAAACCTGAGACCTGTCCTATAACATGAGATGGGATATCCAACTCCTTCCCGTTCCAAACCTGATACCCTTCCTATAGCATGAGATGTGATATCCAATTCCTTCCCATCCCAATCCTGAGACACCTCCGATAGCAGGGATGTGATATCTCAATGCTTATACCAAACCTGAGACTCTTCCTATAACATGAGATGTGATATCTAACTCCTTCCCGTTCCAAACCTGAGACCCTTCCTATAGCATGAGATGTGATATCCAACTCCTTCCCATTCCAATCCTGAGACCCTTCCTATAGCATGAGATGTGATATCTCAATGCTTATACCAAATCTGAGACCCTTCCTATAGCATGAGATGTGATATCCAACTCCTTCCCATTCCAATCCTGAGACCCTTCCTATAGCATGAGATGTGATATCTCAATGCTTCTAATACCAAACCTGAGATCCTTCCTATAACAAGAGATGTGATATCCAACTCCTTCCCATTCCAATCCTGAGACCCTTATGATAGCATGAGATGTGATATCTCAATGCCTCTAATACCAAACCTGAGATACTTCCGATAGCATGAGATGTGATATCTCAATGCTTCTAATACCAAACCTGAGATCCTTCCTATAACATGAGATGTGATTTACAAATCCTTCCCCTTCCAAACCTGAGACCCTCCCTTTAGCATGAGATGTGATATACAACTCCTTCCCATTCCAATCCTGAGACCCTTCTGATAGCATGAGGTGTGATATCTCAATGCCTCTAATACCAAACCTGAGATCCTACCTCTAACATGAAATGTGATATCCATCTCCTTCCCTTTCCAAACCTGAGACCCTGCCTATAGCATGAGATGTGATATCCAAGTCCTTCCCATTCCAATCCTGAGACCCTTCATATAGCATGTGATGTGATATCTCAATGCTTATACCAAACCTGAGACCCTTCCTATGGCATGAGATGTCATATACAATTCCTTCCCATTCCAATCCTGAGA
This sequence comes from Ambystoma mexicanum, assembly GCF_040938575.1. Lineage (NCBI taxonomy): Eukaryota > Metazoa > Chordata > Amphibia > Caudata > Ambystomatidae > Ambystoma > Ambystoma mexicanum. The sequence goes on along the minus strand of NW_027182458.1, from coordinate 1,784,012 downwards.
CCCTTCCTATAGCATGAGATGTCATATCTCAATGCTTATACCAAACCTGAGACCCTTCCTATAGCATGAGATGTGATATCCAACTTCTTCCCATTCCAATCCTAAGACCCTTCCTATAACATGAGATGTGATGTCTCAATGCTTCTAATACCAAACCTGAGATCTTTCCTATAACATGAGATGTGATATCCAACTCCTTCCCATTCCAATCCTGAGACCCTTCCTATAGCATGAGATGTGATATCTCAATGCTTATACCAAACCTGAGACCCTTCCTATAGCTTGAGATGTGATATCCAATTCCTTCCCATTCCAATCCTGAGACCCTTCCTATAGCATGAGATGTGATATCTCAAGGCCTCTAATACCAAACCTGAGATCCTTCCTCTAACATGAAATGTGATATCCAACTCCTTCCCCTTCCAAACCTGAGAGCCTTCCTATAGCATGAGATATGATATCCAAGTCCTTCCCATTCCAATCCTGAGACCCTTCCTATAACATGAAATGTGATATCCAACTCCTTCCCATTCCAACCTGAGACCCTTCCTATAGCATGAGATGGGATATCCAACTCCTTCCAAATCCAATACTGATACCCTTCCAATAGCATGAGATGTGATATCCCAATGCTTCTACCAAACCTGAGACCCATACTATGGCATAAGATGTGACATCAAACTCCTTCCCATTCCAATCCTGAGACCCTTCCTATAGCTTGAGATGTGATATCCAACTCCTTCCCATTACAATTCTGAGACCCTTCCTATACCATGAGACTTGATATCTCAATGCTTCTAATACCAAACCTGAGACCCGTCCTATAACATGAGATGTGATATCCAAATCCTTCCCCTTCCAAACCTTAGACCCTTCCTTTATCATGAGATGTGATATCCAACTCCTTGCCATTCCAATCCTGAGACCCTTCCTATAGCATGAGATGTGATATCTCAATGCTTCTAATACCAAACCTGAGATCCTTCCGATAGCATGGGATGTGATATCTCAATGCTTCTAATACCAAACCTGAGATCCTTCCTATAACATGAGATGTGATATCCAAATCCTTCCCCTTCCGAACCTGAGACCCTCCCTTTAGCATGAGATGTGATATCCAACTCCTTCCCATTCCAATCCTGATACGCTTCTAATAGCATGAGATGTGATATCTCAATGCCTCTAATACCAAACCTGAGATCCTACCTCTAACATGAAATGTGATATCCAACTCCTTCCCTTTCCAAACCTGCAAGCCTTCCTACAGCATGAGATGTGATATCCAAGTCCTTCCCATTCCAATCCTGAGACCCTTCCTATAACATGAGATGTCATATCCAACTCCTTCCCATTCCAACCTGAGACCCTTCCTATAGCATGAGATGGGATATCCAACTCCTTCCAAAACCAATCCTGATACCCTTCCGATAGCATGAGATGTGATATCCCAATGCTTCTACAAAACCTGAGACCCATACCATGGCATGAGATGTGATATCAAACTCCCGTCCTATACCATGAGACTTGATATCTCAATGCTTCTAATACCAAACCTGAGACCGGTCCAATAACATGAGATGTGATATCCAAATCCTTCCCCTTCCAAACCTTAGACCCTTCCTTTATCATGAGATGTGATATCCAAGTCCTTCCCATTCCATTCCTGAGACCCTTCCTATAGCATGAGATGTGATATCTCAATGCTTCTAATACCAAACCTGAGACCCTTCCCATAACATGAGATGTGATATCCAAGTCCTTCCCATTTCAATCCTGAGACCCTTCCTATAGCATGAGATGTGATATCTCAATGCTTCTAATTCCAAACCTGAGACCCTTCCTATAACATGAGATGTGATATCCAAGTCCTTCCCATTTCAATCCTGAGACCCTTCCTATAGCATGAGATGTGATATCTCAATGCTTCTAATATCAAACCTGAGACCTGTCCTATAACATGAGATGGGATATCCAACTCCTTCCCGTTCCAAACCTGATACCCTTCCTATAGCATGAGATGTGATATCCAATTCCTTCCCATCCCAATCCTGAGACACCTCCGATAGCAGAGATGTGATATCTCTATGCTTATACCAAACCTGAGACTATTCCTATAACATGAGATGTGATATCTAACTCCTTCCCGTTCCAAACCTGAGACCCTTCCTATAGCATGAGATGTGATATCCAACTCCTTCCCATTCCAATCCTGAGACCCTTCCTATAGCATGAGATGTGATATCTCAATGCTTATACCAAATCTGAGACCCTTCCTATAGCATGAGATGTGATATCCAACTCCTTCCCATTCCAATCCTGAGACCCTTCCTATAGCATGAGATGTGATATCTCAATGCTTCTAATACCAAACCTGAGATCCTTCCTATAACATGAGATGTGATATCCAACTCCTTCCCATTCCAATCCTGAGACCCTTATGATAGCATGAGATGTGATATCTCAATGCCTCTAATACCAAACCTGAGATACTTCCGATAGCATGGGATGTGATATCTCAATGCTTCTAATACCAAACCTGAGATCCTTCCTATAACATGAGATGTGATTTCCAAATCCTTCCCCTTCCAAACCTGAGACCATCCCTTTAGCATGAGATGTGATATACAACTCCTTCCCATTCCAATCCTGAGACCCTTCTGATAGCATGAGATGTGATATCTCAATGCCTCTAATACCAAACCTGAGATCCTACCTCTAACATGAAATGTGATATCCATCTCCTTCCCTTTCCAAACCTGAGACCCTGCCTATAGCATGAGATGTGATATTCAAGTCCTTCCCATTCCAATCCTGAGACCCTTCCTATAGCATGTGATGTGATATCTCAATGCTTATACCAAACCTGAGACCCTTCCTATGGCATGAGATGTCATATACAACTCCTTCCCATTCCAATCCTGAGACCCTTCCTATAGCATGAGATGTGATATCTCAATGCTTATACCAAACCTGAGACCCTTCCTATAGCATGAGATGTGATATCCAACTTCTTCCCATTCCAATCCTAAGACCCTTCCTATAACATGAGATGTGATGTCTCAATGCTTCTAATACCAAACCTGAGATCTTTCCTATAATATGAGATGTGATATCCAACTCCTTCCCATTCCAATCCTGAGACCCTTCCTATAGCATGAGATGTGATATCTCAATGCTTATACCAAACCTGAGACCCTTCCTATAGCTTGAGATGTGATATCCAACTCCTTCCCATTCCAATCCTGAGACCCTTCCTATAGCATGAGATGTGATATCTCAAGGCCTCTAATACCAAACCTGAGATCCTTCCTCTAACATGAAATGTGATATCCAACTCCTTCCCCTTCCAAACCTGAGAGCCTTCCTATATCATGAGATATGATATCCAAGTCCTTCCCATTCCAATCCTGAGACCCTTCCTATAACATGAAATGTGATATCCAAATCCTTCCCATTCCAACCTGAGACCCTTCCTATAGCATGAGATGGGATATCCAACTCCTTCCAAATCCAATACTGATACCCTTCCAATAGCATGAGATGTGATATCCCAATGCTTCTACCAAACCTGAGACCCATACTATGGCATAAGATGTGATATCAAACTCCTTCCCATTCCAATCCTGAGACCCTTCCTATAGCTTGAGATGTGATATCCAACTCCTTCCCATTCCAATTCTGAGACCCTTCCTATACCATGAGACTTGATATCTCAATGCTTCTAATACCAAACCTGAGACCCGTCCTATAACATGAGATGTGATATCCAAATCCTTCCCCTTCCAAACCTTAGACCCTTCCTTTATCATGAGATGTGATATCCAACTCCTTCCCATTCCAATCCTGAGACCCTTCCGATATCATGAGATTTGTTATCTCAATGCTTCTAATATCAAACTTGAGACCCTCCCTATAGCATGAGATGTGACATCCAAGTCCTCCCCATTCCAATCCTGAGACCCTTCCTATAGCATGAGATGTGATATCTCAATGCTTCTAATACCAAACCTGAGACCCTTCCTATAACATGAGATGGGATATCCAACTCCTTCCCATTCCAATCCTGAGACCCTTCCGATAGCAGAGATGTGATATCTCAATGCGTATACCAACCTGAGACCCTTCCTATAACATGAGATGTGATATCCAACTCCTTCCCATTCCAAACCTGAGACCCTTCCTATAGCATATGTGATATCCAACTCCTTCCAATTCCAAACATGAGACCCTTCCCATAGCAAGAATGTAATATCCAACTCCTTCCCATTCCAATCCTGAGACCATTCCTATAGCATGAGATGTGATATCTCAATGCTTCTAATACCAAACCTGAGATCCTTCCTATGACATGAGATGTGATATCCAATTCCTTCCCATTCCAAACCTGAGACCCTTCCTACAGCATGCGATGTGATATCTCAATGCTTCTAATACCAAACCTGAGACCAGTCCTATAACATGAGATGGGATATCCAACTCCTTCCCGTTCCAATCCTGAGACACTTCCGATTGCAGAGATTTGATATCTCAATGCTTATACCAAACCTGAGACTCTTCCTATAACATGAGATGTGATATCCAACTCCTTCCCGTTCCAAACCTGAGACCCTTCCTATAGCATGAGATGTGATATCCAAATCCTTCCCATCCCAATCCTGAGACACTTCCAATTGCAGAGATGTGATATCTCAATGCTTATACCAAACCTGAGACTCTTCCTATAACACGAGATGTGATATCCAACTCCTTCCCGTTCCAAACCTGAGACCCTTCCTATAGCATGAGATGTGATATCCAACTCCTTCCCATTCCAATCCTGAGACCCTTCCGATAGCATGAGATGTGATATCTCAATGCCTCTAATGCCAAACCTGAGATCCTTCCTATAACATGTGATGTGATATTCAAATCCTTCCCCTTCCAAACCTAAGACCCTCCCTTTAGCATGAGATGTGATATACAACTCCTTCCCATTCCAATCCTGAGACCCTTCTGATAGCATGAGATGTGATATCTCAATGCCTCTAATACCAAACCTGAGATCCTACCTCTAACATGAAATGTGATATCCATCTCCTTCCCTTTCCAAACCTGAGACCCTGCCTATAGCATGAGCTGTGATATCCAAGTCCTTCCCATTCCAATCCTGAGACCCTTCCTATAGCATGTGATGTGATATCTCAATGCTTATACCAAACCTGAGACCCTTCTTATGGCATGAGATGTCATATACAACTCCTTCCCATTCCAATGCTGGGACCCTTCATATAGCATGAGATGTGATATCTCAATGCTTATAGCAAACCTGAGACCCTTCCTATAGCATGAGATGTGATATCTCAAGGCCTCTAATACCAAACCTGAGATCCTTCTTCTAACATGAGATGTGATATCCAACTCCTTCCCGTTCCAAACCTGAGACACTTCCTATAGCATATGTGATATCCAACTCCTTCCATTCCAAACATGAGACCCTTCCTATAGCAAGAATGTAATATCCAACTCCTACCCATTCCAATCCTGAGACCCTTCCTATAGCAAGAGATGTGATATCCAAATCCTTCCCATTCCAATCCTGAGACCCTTCCTATAACATGAGATGTGATATCCAACTCCTTCCCATTCCAACCTGAGACACTTCCTATAGCATGAGAAGGGATATCCAACTCCTTCCCAATCCAATCCGGAGACCCTTCCGATAGCAGAGATGTGATATCTCAATGCTTATACCAAACCTGAGACCCTTCCTATGGCATGATATGTGATATCCAACTCCTTGCCATTCAAATCCTGAGACCCTTCCTATAGCATGGGAAGGGATATCCAACTCCTTCCCAATCCAATCCTGAGACCCTTCCGATAGCAGAGATGTGATATCTCAACGCTTCTACCAAACCTGAGACCCTTCCTTTAGCATGAGATGTGATATCCAAATCCTTCGCATTCCAATCCTGAGACCCTTCCTATAGCATGAGATGTGATATCTCAATGGTTCTAATACCAAACCAGAGATCCTTCCTATAACATGAGATGTGATATCCAATTCCTTCCCATTCCAAACCTGAGACCCTTCCTATAACATGAAATGTGATATCCAACTCCATCCCATTCCAACCTGAGACCTTTCCTATAGCATGAGATGGGATATCCAACTCCTTCCAAATCCAATACTGATACCATTCTGATAGCATGAGATGTGATATCCCAATGCTTCTACCAAATCTGAGACCCATACTATGGCATGAGATGTGATACCAAACTCCTTCCCATTCCAATCCTGAGACCCTTCCTATAGCTTGAGATGTGATATCCAACTTCTTCCCATTCCAATTCTGAGACCCTTCCTATACCATGAGACTTGATATCTCAATGCTTCTAATAACAAACCTGAAACCCGTCCTATAACATGAGATGTGATATCCAAATCCTTCCCCTTCCAAACCTTAGACCCTTCCTTTATCATGAGATGTGATATCCAACTCCTTCCCATTCCAATCCTGAGACCCTTCCGATATCATGAGATTTGTTATCTCAATGCTTCTAATATCAAACTTGAGACCCTCCCTATAGCATGAGATGTGACATCCAAGTCCTCCCCATTCCAATCCTGAGACCCTTCCTATAGCATGAGATGTGATATCTCAATGCTTCTAATACCAAACCTGAGACCCTTCCTATAACATGAGATGGGATATCCAACTCAGATGGGATATCCAACTCCTTCCCATTCCAATCCTGAGACCCTTCCGATAGCAGAGATGTAATATCTCAATGCTTATATCAAACCTGAGACCCTTCCTATGGCCTGAGATGTCATATACAACTCCTTCCCATTCCAATCCTGAGACCCTTCCTATAGCATGAGATGTGATGTCTCAATGCTTCTAATACCAAACCTGAGATCCTTCCTATAACATGAGATGTGATATCCAACTCCTTCCCATTCCAATCCTGAGACCCTTATGATAGCATGAGATGTGATATCTCAATGCCTCTTATACCAAACCTGAGATCCTTCCGATAGCATGAGATGTGATATCTCAATGCTTGTAATACCAAACCTGAGATCCTTCCTATAATATGAGATGTGATTTCCAAATCCTTCCCCTTCCAAACCTGAGACCCTCCCTTTAGCATGAGATGTGATATCCAACTCCTTCCCATTCCAATCCTGAGACCCTTCTGATAGCATGAGATGTGATATCTCAATGCCTCTAATACCAAACCTGAGATCCTACCTCTAACATGAAATGTGATATCCATCTCCTTCCCTTTCCAAACCTGAGACCCTGCCTATAGCATGAGATGTGATATCCAAGTCCTTCCCATTCCAATCCTGAGACCCTTCCTAAAGCATGTGATGTGATATCTCAATGCTTATACCAAACCTGAGACCCTTGCTATGGCATGAGATGTCATATACAACTCCTTCCCATTCCAATCCTGAGATCCTTCCTATAGCATGAGATGTGATATCTCAATGCTTGTACCAAACCTGAGACCCTTCCTATAGCATGAGATGTGATATCCAACTTCTTCCCATTCCAATCCAGAGACCCTTCCTATAGCATGAGATGTGATATCTCAATGCTTATACCAAACCTGAGACCCTTCCTATAGCTTGAGATGTGATATCCAACTCCTTCCCATTCCAATCCTGAGACCCTTCCGATAGCATGAGATGTCATATCTCAAGGCCTCTAATACCAAACCTGAGATCCTTCCTCTAACATGAAATGTGATATCCAACTCCTTCCCCTTCCAAACCTGAGAACCTTCCTATAGCATGAGATATGATATCCAACTCCTTCCCATTCCAACCTGAGACCCTTCCTATAGCATGAGATGGGATATCCAACTCCTTCCAAATCCAATACTGATACCCTTCCGATAGCATGAGATGTGATATCCCAATGCTTCTACCAAACCTGAGAACCATACTATGGCATGAGATGTGATATCAAACTCCTTCCCATTCCAATCCTGAGACGCTTCCTATAGCTTGAGATGTGATATCCAACTCCTTCCCATTCCAATTCTGAGACCCTTCTTATAACATGAGACTTGATATCTCAATGCTTCTAATACCAAACCTGAGACCCGTCCTATAACATGAGATGTGATATCCAAATCCTTCCCCTTCCAAACCTTAGACCCTTCCTTTATCATGAGATGTGATATCCAACTCCTTCCCATTCCAATCCTGAGACCCTTCCGATATCATGAGATTTGTTATCTCAATGCTTCTAATATCAAACTTGAGACCCTCCCTATAGCATGAGATGTGACATCCAAGTCCTTCCCATTCCAATCCTGAGACCCTTCCTATAGCATGAGATGTGATATCTCAATGCTTCTAATACCAAACCTGAGACCTCATGCTAAAGGGAGGGTCTCAGGTTTGGAAGGGGAAGGATTTGGATATCATATCTCATGTTATAGGAAGGATCTCAGGATTGGTATTAGAAGCATTGAGATATCACATCTCATGCTATCGGAAGGATCTCAGGTTTGGTATTAAAAGCATTGAGATATCACATCTCATGCTATCGGAAGGGTCGCAGGTTTGGAACGGGAAGGAGTTGGATATCCCATCTCATGTTATAGGACTGGTCCCAGGTTTGGTATTAGAAGCATTGAGATATCACATTGCATGTTGTAGGAAGGGTCTCAGGTTTGGAATGGGAAGGAATTGGATATCACATCTCATGTCATAGGAAGGATCTCAGGTTTGGTATTAGAAGCATTGAGATATCACATCTCATGCTATAGGAATGGTCTCAGGATTGGAATGGGAAGGAGTTGGATATTACATTCTTGCTATAGGAAGGGTCTCATGTTTGGAATGGGAAGGAGTTGGATATCACATATGCTATAGGAAGGGTCTCAGGTTTGGAACGGGAAGGAGTTGGATATCACATCTCATGTTATAGGAAGCGTCTCAGGTTTGATATAAGCATTGAGATATCACATCTCTGCTATCGGAAGTGTCTCAGGATTGGAATGGGAAGAAGTTGGATATCCCATCTCATGTTATAGGACGGGTCTCAGGTTTGTTATTAGAATCATTGAGATATCATATTGCATGCTGTAGGAAGGGTCTAAGGATTGGAATGGGAAGGACTTGGATATCACATCTCATGCTATAGGTAGGCTCTCAGGTTTGGAAAGGGAAGGCGTTGGATATCACATCTCATGCTATAGGAAGGGTCTCAGGATTGGAATGGGAAGGAGTTGGATATCACATCTCATGCTATAGGAAGGGTCTCAGGTTTGGTATAAGCATTGAGATATCACATTTCATGCTATAGGAAGGGTCTCAGGATTGGAATGGGAAGGAGTTGGATATCACATCTCATGTTATAGGAAGGATCTCAGGTTTGGTATTAGAAGCATTGAGACATCACATCTCATGCTATAGGAAGGGTCTCAGGATTGGAATGGGAAGGAGTTGTATATGACATCTCATGCCGTAGGAAGGGTCTCAGGTTTGGTATAAGCATTGAGATATCACATCTCTGCTATAGGAAGGGTCTCAGGATTGGAATGGGAAGGAGTTGGATATCCCATCTCATGTTATAGGAAGGGTCTCATGATTGGAATGGGAAGGACTTGGATATCACATCTCATGCTATAGGAAGGCTCTCAGGTTTGGAAGGGGAAAGAGTTGGATATCACATTTCATGTTAGAGGTAGGATCTCAGGTTTGGTATTAGAGGCATTGAGATATCACATCTCATGCTATCAGAAGGGTCTCAGGATTGGAATGGGAAGGAGTTGGATATCACATCTCATGCTAAAGGGAGGGTCTCAGGTTTGGAAGGGGAAGGATTTGGATATCACATCTCATGTTATAGGAAGGATCTCAGGTTTGGTATTAGAAGCATTGAGATATCACATCTCATGCTATCAGAAGGGTCTCAGGATTGGAATGGGAAGGAGTTGGATATCACATCTCATACTAAAGGGAGGGTTTCAGGTTTGGAAGGGGAAGGATTTGGATGTCACATCTCATGTTATCGGAAGGATCTCAGGTTTGGTATTAGAAGTATTGAGATATCACATCTCATGCTATAGGAAGGGTCTCAGGATTGGAATGGGAAGGAGTTGGATATCACATCTCATGCTAAAGGAACGGTCTCAGGTTTGGTAGAAGCATTGAGATATCACATCTCATGCTATAGGAAGGGTCTCAAGATTGGAATGGGAAGGACTTAGATATCACATATCATGCTATAGGGAGGGTCTCATTTTTGATATTAGAAGCATTGAGATATCACATCTCATGCTATCGGAAGTGTCTCAGGATTGGAATGGGAAGGAGCTGGATATCACATCTCATGCTAAAGGAAGGGTCTCAGGTTTGGAACGGGAAGGAGTTGGATATCCGATCTCATGTTATAGGAAGGGTCTCAGGTTTGGTATAAGCATTGAGATATCACATCTCTGCTATCGGAAGTGTCTCAGGATTGGAATGGGAAAGAGTTGGATATCCCCTCTCATGTTATAGGACGGGTCTCAGGATTGTTATTAGAATCATTGAGATATCATATTGCATGCTGTAGGAAGGGTCTAAGGATTGGAATGGGAAGGACTTGGATATCACATCTCATGCTATGGATAGGCTCTCAGGTTTGGAAAGGGAAGGAGTTGGATATCACATTTCATGTTAGAGGAAGGATCTCAGGTTTGGTATTAGAGGCATTGAGATATCACATCTCATGCTATAGGAAGGGTCTCAGGATTGGAATGGGAAGGAGTTGGATATCACATCTCATGCTAAAGGAAGGGTCTCAGGTTTAGTATAAGCATTGAGATATCACATCTCATGCTATAGGAAGGGTCTCAGGATTGGAATGGAAGGAGTTGGATTTCACATCTCATGTTATAGGAAGGATCTCAGGTTTGGTATTAGAAGCATTGAGACATCACATCTCATGCTATAGGAAGGGTCTCAGGATTGGAATGGGAAGGAGTTGGATATCACATCTCATGCTATAGGAAGGGTCTCAGGTTTGGTATAAGCATTGAGATATCACATCTCATGCTATAGGAAGGGTCTCAGGATTGGAATGGGAAGGAGTTGGATATTCCCATCTCATGTTATAGGAAGAGTCTCATGCTAAGACCTGATAGACCCTTCCTATAACATGAGATGTGATATCTCAATGCTTCTAATATCAATACTGAGACCCTCCCTATAGCATGAGATGTGATATCTAAGTCCTTCCCATTCCAATCCTGAGACCCTTCCGATAGCAGAGATGTGATATCTCAATGCTTATACCAAACCTGAGACCCTTCCTATAGCATGAGATGTGATATCCAACTCCTTCCCATTCCAATCCTGAGACCCTTCCTATAGCATGATATGTCAAATCTCAATGCTTCTACCAAAACTGAGACCCTTCCTTTAGCATGAGATGTGATATCCAACTCCTTCCCATTCCAATCCTGAGACCAGTCCTATAACATGAGATGTGATATCCAACTCCTTCCCATTCCAATCCTGAGACCCTTCCTATAGCATGAGATGTGATATCTCAATGCTTCTAATACCAAACCTGAGATCCTTCCGATAGCATGTGATATCTCAATGCTTCTAATACCAAACCTGAGATCCTTCCTATAATATGAGATGTGATATCCAAATCCTTCCCCTTCCGAACCTGAGAGCCTTCCTACAGCATGAGATGTGATATCCAAGTCCTTCCCATTCCAATCCTGAGACCCTTCCTATAACATGAGATGTCATATCCAACTCCTTCCCATTCCAACCTGAGACCCTTCCTATAGCATGAGATGGGATATCCAACTCCTTCCAAATCCAATCCTGATACCCTTCCGATAGCATGAGATGTGATATCCCAATGCTTCTACAAAACCTGAGACCCATACCATGGCATGAGATGTGATATCAAACTCCCGTCCCATACCATGAGACTTGATATCTCAATGCATCTAATACCAAACCTGAGACCGGTCCAATAACATGAGATGTGATATCCAAATCCTTCCCCTTCCAAACCTTAGACCCTTCATTTATCATGAGATGTGATATCCAAGTCCTTCCCATTCCATTCCTGAGACCCTTCCTATAGCATGAGATGTGATATCTCAATGCTTCTAATACCAAACCTGAGACCCTTCCTATAACATGAATTCTGATATCCAAGTCCTTCCCATTCCAATCCTGAGACCCTTCCAATAGCAGAGATGTGATATCTCAATGCTTCTAATATCAAACCTGAGACCTGTCCTATAACATGAGATGGGATATCCAACTCCTTCCCGTTCCAAACCTGATACCCTTCCTATAGCATGAGATGTGATATCCAATTCCTTCCCATCCCAATCCTGAGACACCTCCGATAGCAGGGATGTGATATCTCAATGCTTATACCAAACCTGAGACTCTTCCTATAACATGAGATGTGATATCTAACTCCTTCCCGTTCCAAACCTGAGACCCTTCCTATAGCATGAGATGTGATATCCAACTCCTTCCCATTCCAATCCTGAGACCCTTCCTATAGCATGAGATGTGATATCTCAATGCTTATACCAAATCTGAGACCCTTCCTATAGCATGAGATGTGATATCCAACTCCTTCCCATTCCAATCCTGAGACCCTTCCTATAGCATGAGATGTGATATCTCAATGCTTCTAATACCAAACCTGAGATCCTTCCTATAACAAGAGATGTGATATCCAACTCCTTCCCATTCCAATCCTGAGACCCTTATGATAGCATGAGATGTGATATCTCAATGCCTCTAATACCAAACCTGAGATACTTCCGATAGCATGAGATGTGATATCTCAATGCCTCTAATACCAAACCTGAGATCCTACCTCTAACATGAAATGTGATATCCAACTCCTTCCCTTTCCAAACCTGCGAGCCTTCCTACAGCATGAGATGTGATATCCAAGTCCTTCCCATTCCAATCCTGAGACCCTTCCTATAACATGAGATGACATATCCAACTCCTTCCCATTCCAACCTGAGACCCTTCCTATAGCATGAGATGGGATATCCAACTCCTTCCAAAACCAATCCTGATACCCTTCCGATAGCATGAGATGTGATATCCCAATGCTTCTACAAAACCTGAGACCCATACCATGGCATGAGATGTGATATCAAACTCCCGTCCTATACCATGAGACTTGATATCTCAATGCTTCTAATACCAAACCTGAGACCGGTCCAATAACATGAGATGTGATATCCAAATCCTTCCCCTTCCAAACCTTAGACCCTTCCTTTATCATGAGATGTGATATCCAAGTCCTTCCCATTCCATTCCTGAGACCCTTCCTATAGCATGAGATGTGATATCTCAATGCTTCTAATACCAAACCTGAGACCCTTCCCATAACATGAGATGTGATATCCAAGTCCTTCCCATTTCAATCCTGAGACCCTTCCTATAGCATGAGATGTGATATCTCAATGCTTCTAATTCCAAACCTGAGACCCTTCCTATAACATGAGATGTGATATCCAAGTCCTTCCCATTTCAATCCTGAGACCCTTCCTATAGCATGAGATGTGATATCTCAATGCTTCTAATATCAAACCTGAGACCTGTCCTATAACATGAGATGGGATATCCAACTCCTTCCCGTTCCAAACCTGATACCCTTCCTATAGCATGAGATGTGATATCCAATTCCTTCCCATCCCAATCCTGAGACACCTCCGATAGCAGAGATGTGATATCTCAATGCTTATACCAAACCTGAGACTATTCCTATAACATGAGAACTGATATCTAACTCCTTCCCGTTCCAAACCTGAGACCCTTCCTATAGCATGAGATGTGATATCCAACTCCTTCCCATTCCAATCCTGAGACCCTTCCTATAGCATGAGATGTGATATCTCAATGCTTATACCAAATCTGAGACCCTTCCTATAGCATGAGATGTGATATCCAACTCCTTCCCATTCCAATCCTGAGACCCTTCCTATAGCATGAGATGTGATATCTCAATGCTTCTAATACCAAACCTGAGATCCTTCCTATGACATGAGATGTGATATCCAACTCCTTCCCATTCCAATCCTGAGACCCTTATGATAGCATGAGATGTGATATCTCAATGCCTCTAATACCAAACCTGAGATACTTCCGATAGCATGGGATGTGATATCTCAATGCTTCTAATACCAAACCTGAGATCCTTCCTATAACATGAGATGTGATTTCCAAATCCTTCCCCTTCCAAACCTGAGACCATCCCTTTAGCATGAGATGTGATATACAACTCCTTCCCATTCCAATCCTGAGACCCTTCTGATAGCATGAGATGTGATATCTCAATGCCTCTAATACCAAACCTGAGATCCTACCTCTAACATGAAATGTGATATCCATCTCCTTCCCTTTCCAAACCTGAGACCCTGCCTATAGCATGAGATGTGATATTCAAGTCCTTCCCATTCCAATCCTGAGACCCTTCCTATAGCATGTGATGTGATATCTCAATGCTTATACCAAACCTGAGACCCTTCCTATGGCATGAGATGTCATATCCAACTCCTTCCCATTCCAACCTGAGACCCTTCCTATAGCATGAGATGAGATATCCAACTCCTTCCAAAACCAATCATGATACCCTTCCGATAGCATGAGATGTGATATCCCAATGCTTCTACAAAACCTGAGACCCATACCATGGCATGAGATGTGATATCAAACTCCCGTCCTATACCATGAGACTTGATATCTCAATGCTTCTAATACCAAACCTGAGACCGGTCCAATAACATGAGATGTGATATCCAAATCCTTCCCCTTCCAAACCTTAGACCCTTCCTTTATCATGAGATGTGATATCCAAGTCCTTCCCATTCCATTCCTGAGACCCTTCCTATAGCATGAGATGTGATATCTCAATGCTTCTAATATCAAACCTGAGACCCTTCCCATAACATGAGATGTGATATCCAAGTCCTTCCCATTTCAATCCTGAGACCCTTCCTATAGCATGAGATGTGATATCTCAATGCTTCTAATTCCAAACCTGAGACCCTTCCTATAACATGAGATGTGATATCCAAGTCCTTCCCATTTCAATCCTGAGACCCTTCCTATAGCATGAGATGTGATATCTCAATGCTTCTAATATCAAACCTGAGACCTGTCCTATAACATGAGATGGGATATCCAACTCCTTCCCGTTCCAAACCTGATACCCTTCCTATAGCATGAGATGTGATATCCAATTCCTTCCCATCCCAATCCTGAGACACCTCCGATAGCAGAGATGTGATATCTCAATGCTTATACCAAACCTGAGACTATTCCTATAACATGAGAACTGATATCTAACTCCTTCCCGTTCCAAACCTGAGACCCTTCCTATAGCATGAGATGTGATATCCAACTCCTTCCCATTCCAATCCTGAGACCCTTCCTATAGCATGAGATGTGATATCTCAATGCTTATACCAAATCTGAGACCCTTCCTATAGCATGAGATGTGATATCCAACTCCTTCCCATTCCAATCCTGAGACCCTTCCTATAGCATGAGATGTGATATCTCAATGCTTCTAATACCAAACCTGAGATCCTTCCTATGACATGAGATGTGATATCCAACTCCTTCCCATTCCAATCCTGAGACCCTTATGATAGCATGAGATGTGATATCTCAATGCCTCTAATACCAAACCTGAGATACTTCCGATAGCATGGGATGTGATATCTCAATGCTTCTAATACCAAACCTGAGATCCTTCCTATAACATGAGATGTGATTTCCAAATCCTTCCCCTTCCAAACCTGAGACCATCCCTTTAGCATGAGATGTGATATACAACTCCTTCCCATTCCAATCCTGAGACCCTTCTGATAGCATGAGATGTGATATCTCAATGCCTCTAATACCAAACCTGAGATCCTACCTCTAACATGAAATGTGATATCCATCTCCTTCCCTTTCCAAACCTGAGACCCTGCCTATAGCATGAGATGTGATATTCAAGTCCTTCCCATTCCAATCCTGAGACCCTTCCTATAGCATGTGATGTGATATCTCAATGCTTATACCAAACCTGAGACCCTTCCTATGGCATGAGATGTCATATCCAACTCCTTCCCATTCCAACCTGAGACCCTTCCTATAGCATGAGATGAGATATCCAACTCCTTCCAAAACCAATCCTGATACCCTTCCGATAGCATGAGATGTGATATCCCAATGCTTCTACAAAACCTGAGACCCATACCATGGCATGAGATGTGATATCAAACTCCCGTCCTATACCATGAGACTTGATATCTCAATGCTTCTAATACCAAACCTGAGACCGGTCCAATAACATGAGATGTGATATCCAAATCCTTCCCCTTCCAAACCTTAGACCCTTCCTTTATCATGAGATGTGATATCCAAGTCCTTCCCATTCCATTCCTGAGACCCTTCCTATAGCATGAGATGTGATATCTCAATGCTTCTAATATCAAACCTGAGACCCTTCCCATAACATGAGATGTGATATCCAAGTCCTTCCCATTTCAATCCTGAGACCCTTCCTATAGCATGAGATGTGATATCTCAATGCTTCTAATTCCAAACCTGAGACCCTTCCTATAACATGAGATGTGATATCCAAGTCCTTCCCATTTCAATCCTGAGACCCTTCCTATAGCATGAGATGTGATATCTCAATGCTTCTAATATCAAACCTGAGACCTGTCCTATAACATGAGATGGGATATCCAAATCCTTCCCGTTCCAAACCTGATACCCTTCCTATAGCATGAGATGTGATATCCAATTCCTTCCCATCCCAATCCTGAGACACCTCTGATAGCAGAGATGTGATATCTCAATGCTTATACCAAACCTGAGACTATTCCAATAACATGAGATGTGATATCTAACTCCTTCCCGTTCCAAACCTGAGACCCTTCCTATAGCATGAGATGTGATATCCAACTCCTTCCCATTCCAATCCTGAGACCCTTCCTATAGCATGAGATGTGATATCTCAATGCTTATACCAAATCTGAGACCCTTCCTATAGCATGAGATGTGATATCCAACTCCTTCCCATTCCAATCCTGAGACCCTTCCTATAGCATGAGATGTGATATCTCAATGCTTCTAATACCAAACCTGAGATCCTTCCTATAACATGAGATGTGATATCCAACTCCTTCCCATTCCAATCCTGAGACCCTTATGATAGCATGAGATGTGATATCTCAATGCCTCTAATACCAAACCTGAGATACTTCCGATAGCATGGGATGTGATATCTCAATGCTTCTAATACCAAACCTGAGATCCTTCCTATAACATGAGATGTGATTTCCAAATCCTTCCCCTTCCAAACCTGAGACCATCCCTTTAGCATGAGATGTGATATACAACTCCTTCCCATTCCAATCCTGAGACCCTTCTGATAGCATGAGATGTGATATCTCAATGCCTCTAATACCAAACCTGAGATCCTACCTCTAACATGAAATGTGATATCCATCTCCTTCCCTTTCCAAACCTGAGACCCTGCCTATAGCATGAGATGTGATATTCAAGTCCTTCCCATTCCAATCCTGAGACCCTTCCTATAGCATGTGATGTGATATCTCAATGCTTATACCAAACCTGAGACCCTTCCTATGGCATGAGATGTCATATACAACTCCTTCCCATTCCAATCCTGAGACCCTTCCTATAGCATGAGATGTGATATCTCAATGCTTATACCAAACCTGAGACCCTTCCTATAGCATGAGATGTGATATCCAACTTCTTCCCATTCCAATCCTAAGACCCTTCCTATAACATGAGATGTGATGTCTCAATGCTTCTAATACCAAACCTGAGATCTTTCCTATAATATGAGATGTGATATCCAACTCCTTCCCATTCCAATCCTGAGACCCTTCCTATAGCGTGAGATGTGATATCTCAATGCTTATACCAAACCTGAGACCCTTCCTATAGCTTGAGATGTGATATCCAACTCCTTCCCATTCCAATCCTGAGACCCTTCCTATAGCATGAGATGTGATATCTCAAGGCCTCTAATACCAAACCTGAGATCCTTCCTCTAACATGAAATGTGATATCCAACTCCTTCCACTTCCAAACCTGAGAGCCTTCCTATAGCATGAGATATGATATCCAAGTCCTTCCCATTCCAATCCTGAGACCCTTCCTATAACATGAAATGTGATATCCAAATCCTTCCCATTCCAACCTGAGACCCTTCCTATAGCATGAGATGGGATATCCAACTCCTTCCAAATCCAATACTGATACCCTTCCAATAGCATGAGATGTGATATCCCAATGCTTCTACCAAACCTGAGACCCATACTATGGCATAAGATGTGATATCAAACTCCTTCCCATTCCAATCCTGAGACCCTTCCTATAGCTTGAGATGTGATATCCAACTCCTTCCCATTCCAATTCTGAGACCCTTCCTATACCATGAGACTTGATATCTCAATGCTTCTAATACCAAACCTGAGACCCGTCCTATAACATGAGATGTGATATCCAAATCCTTCCCCTTCCAAACCTTAGACCCTTCCTTTATCATGAGATGTGATATCCAACTCCTTCCCATTCCAATCCTGAGACCCTTCCGATATCATGAGATTTGTTATCTCAATGCTTCTAATATCAAACTTGAGACCCTCCCTATAGCATGAGATGTGACATCCAAGTCCTCCCCATTCCAATCCTGAGACCCTTCCTATAGCATGAGATGTGATATCTCAATGCTTCTAATACCAAACCTGAGACCCTTCCTATAACATGAGATGGGATATCCAACTCCTTCCCATTCCAATCCTGAGACCCTTCCGATAGCAGAGATGTGATATCTCAATGCGTATACCAACCTGAGACCCTTCCTATAACATGAGATGTGATATCCAACTCCTTCCCATTCCAAACCTGAGACCCTTCCTATAGCATATGTGATATCCAACTCCTTCCAATTCCAAACATGAGACCCTTCCCATAGCAAGAATGTAATATCCAACTCCTTCCCATTCCAATCCTGAGACCATTCCTATAGCATGAGATGTGATATCTCAATGCTTCTAATACCAAACCTGAGATCCTTCCTATGACATGAGATGTGATATCCAATTCCTTCCCATTCCAAACCTGAGACCCTTCCTACAGCATGCGATGTGATATCTCAATGCTTCTAATACCAAACCTGAGACCAGTCCTATAACATGAGATGGGATATCCAACTCCTTCCCGTTCCAATCCTGAGACACTTCCGATTGCAGAGATTTGATATCTCAATGCTTATACCAAACCTGAGACTCTTCCTATAACATGAGATGTGATATCCAACTCCTTCCCGTTCCAAACCTGAGACCTTTCCTATAGCATGAGATGTGATATCCAAATCCTTCCCATCCCAATCCTGAGACACTTCCAATTGCAGAGATGTGATATCTCAATGCTTATACCAAACCTGAGACTCTTCCTATAACACGAGATGTGATATCCAACTCCTTTCCGTTCCAAACCTGAGACCCTTCCTATAGCATGAGATGTGATATCCAACTCCTTCCCATTCCAATCCTGAGACCCTTCCGATAGCATGAGATGTGATATCTCAATGCCCCTAATACCAAACCTGAGATCCTTCCTATAACATGTGATGTGATATTCAAATCCTTCCCCTTCCAAACCTAAGACCCTCCCTTTAGCATGAGATGTGATATACAACTCCTTCCAATTCCAATCCTGAGACCCTTCTGATAGCATGAGATGTGATATCTCAATGCCTCTAATACCAAACCTGAGATCCTACCTCTAACATGAAATGTGATATCCATATCCTTCCCTTTCCAAACCTGAGACCCTGCCTATAGCATGAGCTGTGATATCCAAGTCCTTCCCATTCCAATCCTGAGACCCTTCCTATAGCATGTGATGTGATATCTCACTGCTTATACCAAACCTGAGACCCTTCTTATGGCATGAGATGTCATATACAACTCCTTCCCATTCCAATGCTGGGACCCTTCCTATAGCATGAGATGTGATATCTCAATGCTTATAGCAAACCTGAGACCCTTCCTATAGCATGAGATGTGATATCTCAAGGCCTCTAATACCAAACCTGAGATCCTTCTAACATGAGATGTGATATCCAACTCCTTCCCGTTCCAAACCTGAGACACTTCCTATAGCATATGTGATATCCAACTCCTTCCATTCCAAACATGAGACCCTTCCTATAGCAAGAATGTAATATCCAACTCCTACCCATTCCAATCCTGAGACCCTTCCTATAGCAAGAGATGTGATATCCAAATCCTTCCCATTCCAATCCTGAGACCCTTCCTATAACATGAGATGTGATATCCAACTCCTTCCCATTCCAACCTGAGACACTTCCTATAGCATGAGAAGGGATATCCAACTCCTTCCCAATCCAATCCGGAGACCCTTCCGATAGCAGAGATGTGATATCTCAATGCTTATACCAAACCTGAGACCCTTCCTATGGCATGATATGTGATATCCAACTCCTTGCCATTCAAATCCTGAGACCCTTCCTATAGCATGGGAAGGGATATCCAACTCCTTCCCAATCCAATCCTGAGACCCTTCCGATCTCAGAGATGTGATATCTCAACGCTTCTACCAAACCTGAGACCCTTCCTTTAGCATGAGATGTGATATCCAACTCCTTCCCATTCCAAACCTGAGACCCTTCCTATAGCATATGTGATATCCAACTCCTTCCAATTCCAAACATGAGACCCTTCCCATAGCAAGAATGTAATATCCAACTCCTTCCCATTCCAATCCTGAGACCATTCCTATAGCATGAGATGTGATATCTCAATGCTTCTAATACCAAACCTGAGATCCTTCCTATGACATGAGATGTGATATCCAATTCCTTCCCATTCCAAACCTGAGACCCTTCCTACAGCATGCGATGTGATATCTCAATGCTTCTAATACCAAACCTGAGACCAGTCCTATAACATGAGATGGGATATCCAACTCCTTCCCGTTCCAATCCTGAGACACTTCCGATTGCAGAGATTTGATATCTCAATGCTTATACCAAACCTGAGACTCTTCCTATAACATGAGATGTGATATCCAACTCCTTCCCGTTCCAAACCTGAGACCTTTCCTATAGCATGAGATGTGATATCCAAATCCTTCCCATCCCAATCCTGAGACACTTCCAATTGCAGAGATGTGATATCTCAATGCTTATACCAAACCTGAGACTCTTCCTATAACACGAGATGTGATATCCAACTCCTTTCCGTTCCAAACCTGAGACCCTTCCTATAGCATGAGATGTGATATCCAACTCCTTCCCATTCCAATCCTGAGACCCTTCCGATAGCATGAGATGTGATATCTCAATGCCCCTAATACCAAACCTGAGATCCTTCCTATAACATGTGATGTGATATGCAAATCCTTCCCCTTCCAAACCTAAGACCCTCCCTTTAGCATGAGATGTGATATACAACTCCTTCCAATTCCAATCCTGAGACCCTTCTGATAGCATGAGATGTGATATCTCAATGCCTCTAATACCAAACCTGAGATCCTACCTCTAACATGAAATGTGATATCCATATCCTTCCCTTTCCAAACCTGAGACCCTGCCTATAGCATGAGCTGTGATATCCAAGTCCTTCCCATTCCAATCCTGAGACCCTTCCTATAGCATGTGATGTGATATCTCACTGCTTATACCAAACCTGAGACCCTTCTTATGGCATGAGATGTCATATACAACTCCTTCCCATTCCAATGCTGGGACCCTTCCTATAGCATGAGATGTGATATCTCAATGCTTATAGCAAACCTGAGACCCTTCCTATAGCATGAGATGTGATATCTCAAGGCCTCTAATACCAAACCTGAGATCCTTCTAACATGAGATGTGATATCCAACTCCTTCCCGTTCCAAACCTGAGACACTTCCTATAGCATATGTGATATCCAACTCCTTCCATTCCAAACATGAGACCCTTCCTATAGCAAGAATGTAATATCCAACTCCTACCCATTCCAATCCTGAGACCCTTCCTATAGCAAGAGATGTGATATCCAAATCCTTCCCATTCCAATCCTGAGACCCTTCCTATAACATGAGATGTGATATCCAACTCCTTCCCATTCCAACCTGAGACACTTCCTATAGCATGAGAAGGGATATCCAACTCCTTCCCAATCCAATCCGGAGACCCTTCCGATAGCAGAGATGTGATATCTCAATGCTTATACCAAACCTGAGACCCTTCCTATGGCATGATATGTGATATCCAACTCCTTGCCATTCAAATCCTGAGACCCTTCCTATAGCATGGGAAGGGATATCCAACTCCTTCCCAATCCAATCCTGAGACCCTTCCGATCTCAGAGATGTGATATCTCAACGCTTCTACCAAACCTGAGACCCTTCCTTTAGCATGAGATGTGATATCCAAATCCTTTGCATTCCAATCCTGAGACCCTTCCTATAGCATGAGATGTGATATCTCAATGGTTCTAATACCAAACCAGAGATCCTTCCTATAACATGAGATGTGATATCCAATTCCTTCCCATTCCAAACCTGAGACCCTTCCTATAACATGAAATGTGATATCCAACTCCATCCCATTCCAACCTGAGACCTTTCCTATAGCATGAAATGGGATATCCAACTCCTTCCAAATCCAATACTGATACCATTCCGATAGCATGAGATGTGATATCCCAATGCTTCTACCAAATCTGAGACCCATACTATGGCATGAGATGTGATACCAAACTCCTTCCCATTCCAATCCTGAGACCCTTCCTATAGCTTGAGATGTGATATCCAACTTCTTCCCATTCCAATTCTGAGACCCTTCCTATACCATGAGACTTGATATCTCAATGCTTCTAATACCAAACCTGAGACCCGTCCTATAACATGAGATGTGATATCCAAATCCTTCCCCTTCCAAACCTTAGACCCTTCCTTTATCATGAGATGTGATATCCAACTCCTTCCCATTCCAATCCTGAGACCCTTCCGATATCATGAGATTTGTTATCTCAATGCTTCTAATATCAAACTTGAGACCCTCCCTATAGCATGAGATGTGACATCCAAGTCCTCCCCATTCCAATCCTGAGACCCTTCCTATAGCATGAGATGTGATATCTCAATGCTTCTAATACCAAACCTGAGACCCTTCCTATAACATGAGATGGGATATCCAACTCAGATGGGATATCCAACTCCTTCCCATTCCAATCCTGAGACCCTTCCGATAGCAGAGATGTGATATCTCAATGCTTATATCAAACCTGAGACCCTTCCTATGGCCTGAGATGTCATATACAACTCCTTCCCATTCCAATCCTGAGACCCTTCCTATAGCATGAGATGTGATGTCTCAATGCTTCTAATACCAAACCTGAGATCCTTCCTATAACATGAGATGTGATATCCAACTCCTTCCCATTCCAATCCTGAGACCCTTATGATAGCATGAGATGTGATATCTCAATGCCTCTTATACCAAACCTGAGATCCTTCCGATAGCATGAGATGTGATATCTCAATGCTTGTAATACCAAACCTGAGATCCTTCCTATAATATGAGATGTGATTTCCAAATCCTTCCCCTTCCAAACCTGAGACCCTCCCTTTAGCATGAGATGTGATATCCAACTCCTTCCCATTCCAATCCTGAGACCCTTCTGATAGCATGAGATGTGATATCTCAATGCCTCTAATACCAAACCTGAGATCCTACCTCTAACATGAAATGTGATATCCATCTCCTTCCCTTTCCAAACCTGAGACCCTGCCTATAGCATGAGATGTGATATCCAAGTCCTTCCCATTCCAAACCTGAGACCCTTCCTATAGCATGTGATGTGATATCTCAATGCTTATACCAAACCTGAGACCCTTGCTATGGCATGAGATGTCATATACAACTCCTTCCCATTCCAATCCCGAGACCCTTCCTATAGCATGAGATGTGATATCTCAATGCTTGTACCAAACCTGAGACCCTTCCTATAGCATGAGATGTGATATCCAACTCCTTCCCATTCCAATCCTGAGACCCTTCCTATAGCATGAGATGTGATATCCAACGCCTTCCCTTTCCAAACCTGAGAGCCTAGGAAGGATTTGGATATCACATCTCATGTTATAGGAAGGATCTCAGGTTTGGTATTAGAAGCATTGAGATATCACATCTCATGCTATCAGAAGGGTCTCAGGATTGGAATGGGAAGGAGTTGGATATCACATCTCATACTAAAGGGAGGGTTTCAGGTTTGGAAGGGGAAGGATTTGGATGTCACATCTCATGTTATCGGAAGGATCTCAGGTTTGGTATTAGAAGTATTGAGATATCACATCTCATGCTATAGGAAGGGTCTCAGGATTGGAATGGGAAGGAGCTGGATATCACATCTCATGCTAAAGGAAGGGTCTCAGGTTTGGTAGAAGCATTGAGATATCACATCTCATGCTATAGGAAGGATCTCAGGATTGGAATGGGAAGGACTTAGATATCACATATCATGCTATAGGGAGGGTCTCAGTTTTGATATTAGAAGCATTGAGATATCACATCTCATGCTATCGGAAGTGTCTCAGGTTTGGAATGGGAAGGAGCTGGATATCACATCTCATGCTAAAGGAAGGGTCTCAGGTTTGGAACGGGAAGGAGTTGGATATCACATCTCATGTTATAGGAAGGGTCTCAGGTTTGGTATAAGCATTGAGATATCACATCTCTGCTATCGGAAGTGTCTCAGGATTGGAATGGGAAGGAGTTGGATATCCCATCTCATGTTATAGGACGGGTCTCAGGTTTGTTATTAGAATCATTGAGATATCATATTGCATGCTGTAGGAAGGGTCTAAGGATTGGAATGGGAAGGACTTGGATATCACATCTCATGCTATAGATAGGCTCTCAGGTTTGGAAAGGGAAGGAGTTGGATATCACATTTCATGTTAGAGGAAGGATCTCAGGTTTGGTATTAGAGGCAATGAGATATCACATCTCATGCTATCAGAAGGGTCTCAGGATTGGAATGGGAAGGAGTTGGATATCACATCTCATGCTAAAGGGAGGGTCTCAGGTTTGGAAGGGGAAGGATTTGGATATCACATCTCATGCTATAGGAAGGGTCTCAGGTTGGAATGGGAAGGAGTTGGATATCACATCTCATGCTATCAGAAGGGTCTCAGGATTGG
The DNA here is from genome assembly GCF_040938575.1 of Ambystoma mexicanum. Classification (NCBI taxonomy): domain Eukaryota; kingdom Metazoa; phylum Chordata; class Amphibia; order Caudata; family Ambystomatidae; genus Ambystoma; species Ambystoma mexicanum. The sequence goes on along the minus strand of NW_027182458.1, from coordinate 1,758,762 downwards.
AATGGGAAGGAGTTGGATATCACATCTCATGCTAAAGGGAGGGTCTCAGGTTTGGAAGGGGAAGGATTTGGATATCACATCTCATGTTATCGGAAGGATCTCAGGTTTGGTATTAGAAGTATTGAGATATCACATCTCATGCTATACGAAGGGTCTCAGGATTGGAATGGGAAGGAGTTGGATATCACATCTCATGCTAAAGGAAGGGTCTCAGGTTTGGTAGAAGCATTGAGATATCACATCTCATGCTATAGGAAGGGTCTCAGGATTGGAATGGGAAGGAGTTGTATATGACATCTCAGGCCATAGGAAGGGTCTCAGGTTTGATATAAGCATTGAGATATCACATCTCTGCTATCGGAAGGGTCTCAGGATTGGAATGGGAAGGAGTTGGATATCCCATCTGAGTTGGATATCCCATCTCATGTTATAGGAAGGGTCTCAGGTTTGGTATTAGAAGCATTGAGATATCACATCTCATGCTATAGGAAGGGTCTCAGGATTGGAATGGGGAGGACTTGGATGTCACATCTCATGCTATAGGGAGGGTCTCAAGTTTGATATTAGAAGCATTGAGATAATAAATCTCATGATATCGGAAGGGTCTCAGGATTGGAATGGGAAGGAGTTGGATATCACATCTCATGATAAAGGAAGGGTCTAAGGTTTGGAAGGGGAAGGATTTGGATATCACATCTCATGTTATAGGACGGGTCTCAGGTTTGGTATTAGAAGCATTGAGATATCAAGTCTCATGGTATAGGAAGGGTCTCAGAATTGGAATGGGAAGAAGTTGGATATCACATCTCAAGCTATAGGAAGGGTCTCAGGATTGGAATGGGAAGGAGTTTGGTATCACATCTCATGCCATAGTATGGGTCTCAGATTTGGTAGAAGCATTGGGATATCACATCTCATGCTATCGGAATGGTATCAGTATTGGATTTGGAAGGAGTTGGATATCCCATTTCATGCTATAGGAAAGGTCTCAGGTTGGAATGGGATGGAGTTGGATATCACATTTCATGTTATAGGAAGGGTCTCAGGTTTGGAATGGGAAGGAATTGGATATCACATCTCATGTTATAGGAAGGATCTCTGGTTTGGTATTAGAACCATTGAGATATCACATCTCATGCTATAGGAAGGGTCTCAGGATTGGAATGCGAAGGATTTGGATATCACATCTCATGCTAAAGGAAGGGTCTCAGGTTTGGTAGAAGCGTTGAGATATCACATCTCTGAGATCGGAAGGGTCTCAGGATTGGATTGGGAAGGAGTTGGATATCCCTTCCCATGCTATAGGAAGGGTCTCAGGATTTGAATGGCAAGGAGTTGGATATCACATATCATGCCATAGGAAGGGTCTCAGGTTTGGTATAAGCATTGAGATATCACATCTCTGCTATCGGAAGGGTCTCCGGATTGGATTGGGAAGGAGTTGGATATCCCTTCTCATGCTATAGGAAGTGTCTCAGGTTGGAATGGGAAGGAGTTGGATATCACATCTCATGTTATAGGAAGGGTCTCAGGATTGGAATGGGAAGGATTTGGATATCACATCTCTTGCTATAGGAAGGGTCTCAGGATTGGAATGGGTAGGAGTTGGATATTACATTCTTGCTATAGGAAGGGTCTCATGTTTGGAATGGAAGGAGTTGGATATCACATATGCTATAGGAAGTGTCTCAGGTTTGGAACGGGAAGGAGTTGGATATCACATCTCATGTTAGAAGGATCTCAGGTTTGGTATTAGAGGCCTTGAGATATCACATCTCATGCTATAGGAAGGGTCTCAGGTTTGCTATAAGCATTGAGATATCACATCTCATGCTATAGGAAGGGTCCCAGCATTGGAATGGGAAGGAGTTGTATATGACATCTCATGCCATAAGAAGGGTCTCAGGTTTGGTATAAGCAGTGAGATATCACATCACATGCTATAGGAAGGGTCTCAGGATTGGAATGGGAAGGACTTGGATATCACAGCTCATGCTATAGGCAGGGTCTCAGGTTTGGAAAGGGAAGGATATGGATATCACATTTCATGTTAGAGGTAGGATCTCAGGTTTGGTATTAGAGGCATTGAGATATCACATCTCATGCTATCAGAAGGGTCTCAGGATTGGAATTGGAAGGAGTTGTATATCACATCTCATGCTAAAGGGAGGGTCTTAGGTTTGGAAGGGGAAGGATTTGAATATCACATCACATGTTATAGGAAGGATCTCAGGTTTGGTATTAGGGGCATTGAGATATCACATCTCATGCTATCGGAAGGGTCTCAGGATTGGAATGGGAAGGAGTTGGATATCACATCTCATGCTATAGGAAGGGTCTCAGGTTTGGAACGGAAAGGAGTTGGATATCACATCTCGTGTTATAGGAAGAGTCTCAGGTTTGGTATAAGCATTGAGATATCACATCTCTGCAATTGGAAGTGTCTCAGGATTGGGATGGGAAGGATTTGGATATCACATCTCATGCTATAGGAAAGGTCTCAGGTTTGGAACGGGAAGGAGTTGGATATCACATCTCATGTTATAGGAAGAGTCTCAGGTTTGGTATAAGCATTGAGATATCAAATCTCTGCAATCGGAAGTGTCTCAGGATTGGAACGGGAAGGAGTTGGATATCCCATCTCATGTTATAGGACTGGTCTCAGGTTTGGTATTAGAAGCATTGAGATATCACATCGCATGCTGTAGGAAGGGTCTCAGGTTTGGAATGGGAAGGAATTGGATATCACATCTCATGTCATAGGAAGGATCTCAGGTTTGGTATTAGAAGCATTGAGATATCACATCTCATGCTATAGGAATGGTCTCAGGATTGGAATGGGAAGGAGTTGGATATTACATTCTTGCTATGGGAAGGGTCTCATGTTTGGAATTGGAAGGAGTTGGATATCACATATGCTATAGGAAGGGTCTCAGGTTTGGAATGGGAAGGAGTTGGATATCACATCTCATGCTAAAGGAAGGGTCTCAGGTTTGGTAGAAGCGTTGAGATATCACATCTCTGAGATCGGAAGGGTCTCAGGATTGGATTGGGAAGGAGTTGGATATCCCTTCCCATGCTATAGGAAGGGTCTCAGGATTTGAATGGCAAGGAGTTGGATATCACATATCATGCCATAGGAAGGGTCTCAGGTTTGGTATAAGCATTGAGATATCACATCTCTGCTATCGGAAGGGTCTCCGGATTGGATTGGGAAGGAGTTGGATATCCCTTCTCATGCTATAGGAAGTGTCTCAGGTTGGAATGGGAAGGAGTTGGATATCACATCTCATGTTATAGGAAGGGTCTCAGGATTGGAATGGGAAGGATTTGGATATCACATCTCTTGCTATAGGAAGGGTCTCAGGATTGGAATGGGTAGGAGTTGGATATTACATTCTTGCTATAGGAAGGGTCTCATGTTTGGAATGGAAGGAGTTGGATATCACATATGCTATAGGAAGTGTCTCAGGTTTGGAACGGGAAGGAGTTGGATATCACATCTCATGTTAGAAGGATCTCAGGTTTGGTATTAGAGGCCTTGAGATATCACATCTCATGCTATAGGAAGGGTCTCAGGTTTGCTATAAGCATTGAGATATCACAAATCATGCTATAGGAAGGGTCCCAGCATTGGAATGGGAAGGAGTTGTATATGACATCTCATGCCATAAGAAGGGTCTCAGGTTTGGTATAAGCAGTGAGATATCACATCACATGCTATAGGAAGGGTCTCAGGATTGGAATGGGAAGGACTTGGATATCACAGCTCATGCTATAGGCAGGGTCTCAGGTTTGGAAAGGGAAGGATATGGATATCACATTTCATGTTAGAGGTAGGATCTCAGGTTTGGTATTAGAGGCATTGAGATATCACATCTCATGCTATCAGAAGGGTCTCAGGATTGGAATTGGAAGGAGTTGTATATCACATCTCATGCTAAAGGGAGGGTCTTAGGTTTGGAAGGGGAAGGATTTGAATATCACATCACATGTTATAGGAAGGATCTCAGGTTTGGTATTAGGGGCATTGAGATATCACATCTCATGCTATCGGAAGGGTCTCAGGATTGGAATGGGAAGGAGTTGGATATCACATCTCATGCTATAGGAAGGGTCTCAGGTTTGGAACGGAAAGGAGTTGGATATCACATCTCGTGTTATAGGAAGAGTCTCAGGTTTGGTATAAGCATTGAGATATCACATCTCTGCAATTGGAAGTGTCTCAGGATTGGGATGGGAAGGATTTGGATATCACATCTCATGCTATAGGAAAGGTCTCAGGTTTGGAACGGGAAGGAGTTGGATATCACATCTCATGTTATAGGAAGAGTCTCAGGTTTGGTATAAGCATTGAGATATCAAATCTCTGCAATCGGAAGTGTCTCAGGATTGGAACGGGAAGGAGTTGGATATCCCATCTCATGTTATAGGACTGGTCTCAGGTTTGGTATTAGAAGCATTGAGATATCACATCGCATGCTGTAGGAAGGGTCTCAGGTTTGGAATGGGAAGGAATTGGATATCACATCTCATGTCATAGGAAGGATCTCAGGTTTGGTATTAGAAGCATTGAGATATCACATCTCATGCTATAGGAATGGTCTCAGGATTGGAATGGGAAGGAGTTGGATATTACATTCTTGCTATGGGAAGGGTCTCATGTTTGGAATTGGAAGGAGTTGGATATCACATATGCTATAGGAAGGGTCTCAGGTTTGGAATGGGAAGGAGTTGGATATCACATCTCATGTTATAGGAAGGGTCTCAGGTTGGTATACGCATTGAGATATCACATCTCTGCTATCGGAAGGGTCTCAGGATTGGAATGGGAAGGAGTTGGATATCCCATCTCATGTTATAGGAAGGGTCTCAGGTTTGGTATTAGAAGCATTGAGATATCACATCTCATGCTATAGGAAGGGTCTCAGGATTGGAATGGGGAGGACTTGGATGTCACATCTCATGCTATAGGGAGGGTCTCAAGTTTGATATTAGAAGCATTGAGATAACAAATCTCATGATATCGGAAGGGTCTCAGGATTGGAATGGGAAGGAGTTGGATATCACATCTCATGATAAAGGAAGGGTCTAAGGTTTGGAAGGGGAAGGATTTGGATATCACATCTCATGTTATAGGACGGGTCTCAGGTTTGGTATTAGAAGCATTGAGATATCAAGTCTCATGGTATAGGAAGGGTCTCAGAATTGGAATGGGAAGGAGTTGGATATCACATCTCAAGCTATAGGAAGGGTCTCAGGATTGGAATGGGAAGGAGTTTGATATCACATCTTATGCCATAGTATGGGTCTCAGGTTTGGTAGAAGCATTGGGATATCACATCTCATGCTATTGGAAGGGTATCAGTATTGGATTTGGAAGGAGTTGGATATCCCATCTCATGCTATAGGAAGGGTCTCAGGTTGGAATGGGAAGGATTTGGATATCACATTTCATGTTATAGGAAGGGTCTCAGGATTGGAATGGGAAGGACTTGGATATCATATCTCATGCTATAGGAAGGCTCTCAGGTTTGGAAGGGGAAGGAGTTGGATATCACATTTCATGTTAGAGGAAGGATCTCAGGTTTGGTATTAGAGGCCTTGAGATATCACATCTCATGCTATAGGAAGGGTCTCAGGATTGGAATGGGAAGGAGTTGGATATCACATCTCAAGCTATAGGAAGGGTCTCAGGTTTGGTATAAGCATTGAGATATCACATCTCACGCTATAGGAAGGGTCTCAGGATTGGAATGGGAAGGAGTTGGATATCACATCTCATATTATAGGAAAGATCTCAGGTTTGGTATTAGAAGCATTGAGACATCACATCTCATGTTATAGGAAGGGTCTTAGGATTGGAATGGGAAGAAGTTGGATATCACATCTCATGCTATAGGAAGGGTCTCAGGTTTGGTATAAGCATTGAGATATCACATCTCATGCTATAGGAAGGGTCTCAGGATTGGAATGGGAAGGAGTTGTATATGACATCTCATGCCATAGGAAGGGTCTCAGGTTTGGTATAAGCATTGAGATATCACATCACATGCTATAGGAAGGGTCTCAGGATTGGAATGGGAAGGACTTGAATATCACATCTCATGCTATAGGCAGGGTCTCAGGTTTGGAAAGGGAAGGAGATGGATATCACATTTCATGTTAGAGGTAGGATCTCAGGTTTGGTATTAGAGGCATTGAGATATCACATCTCATGCTATCAGAAGGGTCTCAGGATTGGAATGGGAAGGAGTTGTATATCACATCTCATGCTAAAGGGATGGTCTCAGGTTTGGAAGGGGAAGGATTTGGAAATCACATCTCATGTTATAGGAAGGATCTCAGGTTTGGTATTAGAAGCATTGAGATATCACATCCCATGCTATCGGAAGTATCTCAGGTTTGGTATTAGAGGCATTGAGATATCACATCTCATGCTATCATAAGGGTCTCAGGATTGGAATGGGAAGGAGTTGGATATCACATCTCATGTTATAGGAAGGATCTCAGGTTTGGTATTAGAAGCATTGAGATATCACATCTCATGCTATAGGAAGGGTCTCAGGATTGGAATGGGAAGGAGTTGGATATCACATCTCATGCTATAGGAAGGGTCTCAGATTTGGTATAAGCATTGAGATATCACATCTCATGCTATAGGAAGGGTCTCAGGATTGGAATGGGAAGGAGTTGGATATCACATCTCATGCTATAGGAAGGGTCTCAGGTTTGGAACGGGAAGGAGTTAGATATCACATCTCATGTTATTGGAATAGTCTCAGGTTTGGTATAAGCACTGAGATATCACATCTCTGCTATCGGAGGTGTCTCAGGATTGGGATGGGAAGGAATTGGATATCACATCTCATGCTATAGGAAGGGTATCAGGTTTGGAACGGGAAGGATTTGGATATCCCATCTCATGTTATAGGACAGGTCTCAGGTTTGATATTAGAAGCATTGAGATATCACATCTCATGCTATAGGAAGGGTCTCAGGATTGAAATGGGAAGGACTTGGATATCACATCTCATGTTATAGGAAGGGTCTCAGGTTTGGAATTAGAAGCATTGAGATATCACATCTCATGCTATAGGAAGGGTCTCAGGATTGAAATGGGAAGGACTTGGATATCACATCTCATGTTATGGGAAGGGTCTCAGGTTTGATATTAGAAGCATTGAGATATCACATCTCATGCTATAGGAAGGGTCTCAGGAATGGAATGGGAAGGACTTGGATATCACATCTCATGATAAAGGAAGGGTCTAAGGTTTGGAAGGGGAAGGATTTGGATATCACATCTCATGTTATTGGACCGGTCTCAGGTTTGGTATTAGAAGCATTGAGATATCAAGTCTCATGGTATAGGACGGGAGTTTGATATCACATCTCATGCCATGGTATGGGTCTCAGGTTTTGTAGAAGCATTGGGATATCACATCTCATGCTATCGGAAGGGTATCAGGATTGGTTTTGGAAGGAGTTGGATATCTCATCTCATGCTATAGGAAGGGTCTCAGGTTGGAATGGGAAGGAGTTGGATATGACATCTCATGCCATAGGAAGGGTCTCAGGTTTGGTATAAGCATTGAGATATCACATCACATGCTATAGGAAGGGTCTCAGGATTGGAATGGGAAGGACTTGAATATCACATCTCATGCTATAGGCAGGGTCTCAGGTTTGGAAAGGGAAGGAGATGGATATCACATTTCATGTTAGAGGTAGGATCTCAGGTTTGGTATTAGAGGCATTGAGATATCACATCTCATGCTATCAGAAGGGTCTCAGGATTGGAATGGGAAGGAGTTGTATATCACATCTCATGCTAAAGGGATGGTCTCAGGTTTGGAAGGGGAAGGATTTGGAAATCACATCTCATGTTATAGGAAGGATCTCAGGTTTGGTATTAGAAGCATTGAGATATCACATCCCATGCTATCGGAAGTATCTCAGGTTTGGTATTAGAGGCATTGAGATATCACATCTCATGCTATCATAAGGGTCTCAGGATTGGAATGGGAAGGAGTTGGATATCACATCTCATGTCATAGGAAGGATCTCAGGTTTGGTATTAGAAGCATTGAGATATCACATCTCATGCTATAGGAAGGGTCTCAGGATTGGAATGGGAAGGAGTTGGATATCACATCTCATGCTATAGGAAGGGTCTCAGATTTGGTATAAGCATTGAGATATCACATCTCATGCTATAGGAAGGGTCTCAGGATTGGAATGGGAAGGAGTTGGATATCACATCTCATGCTATAGGAAGGGTCTCAGGTTTGGAACGGGAAGGAGTTAGATATCAGTTCTCATGTTATAGGAATAGTCTCAGGTTTGGTATAAGCATTGAGATATCACATCTCTGCTATCGGAGGTGTCTCAGGATTGGGATGGGAAGGAATTGGATATCACATCTCATGCTATAGGAAGGGTATCAGGTTTGGAACGGGAAGGAGTTGGATATCCCATCTCATGTTATAGGACAGGTCTCAGGTTTGATATTAGAAGCATTGAGATATCACATCTCATGCTATAGGAAGGGTCTCAGGATTGAAATGGGAAGGACTTGGATATCACATCTCATGTTATAGGAAGGGTCTCAGGTTTGGAATTAGAAGCATTGAGATATCACATCTCATGCTATAGGAAGGGTCTCAGGATTGAAATGGGAAGGACTTGGATATCACATCTCATGTTATGGGAAGGGTCTCAGGTTTGATATTAGAAGCATTGAGATATCACATCTCATGCTATAGGAAGGGTCTCAGGAATGGAATGGGAAGGACTTGGATATCACATCTCATGATAAAGGAAGGGTCTAAGGTTTGGAAGGGGAAGGATTTGGATATCACATCTCATGTTATTGGACCGGTCTCAGGTTTGGTATTAGAAGCATTGAGATATCAAGTCTCATGGTATAGGACGGGAGTTTGATATCACATCTCATGCCATGGTATGGGTCTCAGGTTTTGTAGAAGCATTGGGATATCACATCTCATGCTATCGGAAGGGTATCAGGATTGGTTTTGGAAGGAGTTGGATATCTCATCTCATGCTATAGGAAGGGTCTCAGGTTGGAATGGGAAGGAGTTGGATATGACATCTCATGCCATAGGAAGGGTCTCAGGTTTGGTATAAGCATTGAGATATCACATCACATGCTATAGGAAGGGTCTCAGGATTGGAATGGGAAGGACTTGAATATCACATCTCATGCTATAGGCAGGGTCTCAGGTTTGGAAAGGGAAGGAGATGGATATCACATTTCATGTTAGAGGTAGGATCTCAGGTTTGGTATTAGAGGCATTGAGATATCACATCTCATGCTATCAGAAGGGTCTCAGGATTGGAATGGGAAGGAGTTGTATATCACATCTCATGCTAAAGGGATGGTCTCAGGTTTGGAAGGGGAAGGATTTGGAAATCACATCTCATGTTATAGGAAGGATCTCAGGTTTGGTATTAGAAGCATTGAGATATCACATCCCATGCTATCGGAAGTATCTCAGGTTTGGTATTAGAGGCATTGAGATATCACATCTCATGCTATCATAAGGGTCTCAGGATTGGAATGGGAAGGAGTTGGATATCACATCTCATGTCATAGGAAGGATCTCAGGTTTGGTATTAGAAGCATTGAGATATCACATCTCATGCTATAGGAAGGGTCTCAGGATTGGAATGGGAAGGAGTTGGATATCACATCTCATGCTATAGGAAGGGTCTCAGATTTGGTATAAGCATTGAGATATCACATCTCATGCTATAGGAAGGGTCTCAGGATTGGAATGGGAAGGAGTTGGATATCACATCTCATGCTATAGGAAGGGTCTCAGGTTTGGAACGGGAAGGAGTTAGATATCAGTTCTCATGTTATAGGAATAGTCTCAGGTTTGGTATAAGCATTGAGATATCACATCTCTGCTATCGGAGGTGTCTCAGGATTGGGATGGGAAGGAATTGGATATCACATCTCATGCTATAGGAAGGGTATCAGGTTTGGAACGGGAAGGAGTTGGATATCCCATCTCATGTTATAGGACAGGTCTCAGGTTTGATATTAGAAGCATTGAGATATCACATCTCATGCTATAGGAAGGGTCTCAGGATTGAAATGGGAAGGACTTGGATATCACATCTCATGTTATAGGAAGGGTCTCAGGTTTGGAATTAGAAGCATTGAGATATCACATCTCATGCTATAGGAAGGGTCTCAGGATTGAAATGGGAAGGACTTGGATATCACATCTCATGTTATGGGAAGGGTCTCAGGTTTGGTATTAGAAGCATTGAGATATCACATCTCATGCTATAGGAAGGGTCTCAGGAATGGAATGGGAAGGACTTGGATATCACATCTCATGATAAAGGAAGGGTCTAAGGTTTGGAAGGGGAAGGATTTGGATATCACATCTCATGTTATTGGACCGGTCTCAGGTTTGGTATTAGAAGCATTGAGATATCAAGTCTCATGGTATAGGACGGGAGTTTGATATCACATCTCATGCCATGGTATGGGTCTCAGGTTTTGTAGAAGCATTGGGATATCACATCTCATGCTATCGGAAGGGTATCAGGATTGGTTTTGGAAGGAGTTGGATATCCCATCTCATGCTATAGGAAGGGTCTCAGGTTGGAATGGGAAGGAGTTGGATATGTCATCTCATGTTATAGGAAGGGTCTCAGGATTGGAATGGGAAGGACTTGGATATCACATCTCATGCTGTAGGAAGGCTCGCAGGTTTGGAAAGGGAAGGAGTTGGATATCACATTTCATGTTAGAGGTAGGATCTCAGGTTTGGTATTAGAGGCATTGAGATATCACATCTCATGCTATCGGAAGTATCTCAGGTTTGGTATTAGAGGCATTGAGATATCACATCTCATGCTATCATAAGGGTCTCAGGATTGGAATGGGAAGGAGTTGGATATCACATCTCTTGTTATAGGAAGGATCTCAGGTTTGGTATTAGAAGCATTGAGATATCACATCTCATGCTATAGGAAGGGTCTCAGGATTGGAATGGGAAGGAGTTGGATATCACATCTCATGCTATAGGAAGGGTCTCAGATTTGGTATAAGCATTGAGATATCACATCTCATGCTATAGGAAGGGTCTCAGGATTGGAATGGGAAGGAGTTGGATATCACATCTCATGCTATAGGAAGGGTCTCAGGTTTGGAACGGGAAGGAGTTAGATATCACATCTCATGTTATAGGAAGAGTCTCAGGTTTGGTATAAGCATTGAGATATCACATCCCTGCTATCGGAGGTGTCCCAGGATTGGGATGGGAAGGAATTGGATATCACATCTCATGCTATAGGAAGGGTATCAGGTTTGGAACGGGAAGGAGTTGGATATCCCATCTCATGTTATAGGACAGGTCTCAGGTTTGATATTAGAAGCATTGAGATATCACATCTCTGCTATTGGAAGGGTCTCAGGATTGGAATGGGAAGGACTTGGATATCAGAATTCATGTTATAGGAAGGGTCTCAGGTTTGGTATTAGAAGCATTGAGATATCACATCTCATGCTATAGGAAGGGTCTCAGGAATGGAATGGGAAGGACTTGGATATCACATCTCATGATAAATGAAGGGTCTAAGGTTTGGAAGGGGAAGGATTTGGATATCACATCTCATGTTATTGGACCGGTCTCAGGTTTGGTATTAGATGCATTGAGATATCAAGTCTCATGGTATGGGACGGGAGTTTGATATCACATCTCATGCCATGGTATGGGTCTCAGGTTTTGTAGAAGCATTGGGATATCACATCTCATGCTATCGGAAGGGTATCAGGATTGGATTTGGAAGGAGTTGGATATCCCATCTCATGCTATAGGAAGGGTCTCAGGTTGGAATGGGAAGGAGTTGGATATGACATCTCATGTTATAGGAAGGGTCTCAGGATTGGAATGGGAAGGACTTGGATATCACATCTCATGCTGTAGGAAGGCTCTCAGGTTCGGAAGGGGAAGGATTTGGATATCACATCTCATATTATAGGAAGGATCTCAGGTTTGGTATTAGAAGCATTGAGATATCACATGCTATCGGAAGGATCTCAGGTTTGGTATTAGAAGCATTGAGATATCACATCTCATGCTATAGGAAGGGTCTCAGGATTGGAATGGGAAGGAGTTGGATATCACATCTCATGTTATAGGAAGGATCTCGGGTTTGGTATTAGAAGCATTGAGATATCACATCTCATGCTATAGGACTGGTCTCAGGATTGGAATGGGAAGGAGTTGGATATCACATCTCATGCTAAAGGAAGGGTCTCAGTTTTGGTAGAAGCATTGAGATTTGACATATCATGCTATAGGAAGGGTCTCAGGATTGGAATGGGAAGGAGTTGGATATCACATCTCATGCTATAGGAAGGGTCTCAGGTTTGGTATAAGCATTGAGATATCACATCTCTGCTATCGGAAGGGTCTCAGGATTGGAATGGGAAGGACTTAGATATCACATCTCATGCTATAGGGAGGGTCTCAGTATTGATATTAGAAGCATTGAGATATCACATCTCATGTTATAGGAAGGGTCTATCAGGTCTTAGCATGAGACTCTTCCTATAACATGAGATGGGAATATCCAACTCCTTCCCATTCCAATCCTGAGACCCTTCCTATAGCATGAGATGTGATATCTCAATGCTTATACCAAACCTGAGACCCTTCCTATAGCATGAGATGTGATATCCAACTCCTTCCCATTCCAATCCTGAGACCCTTCCTATAGCATGAGATGTGATGTCTCAATGCTTCTAATACCAAACCTGAGATCCTTCCTATAACATGAGATGTGAAATCCAACTCCTTCCATTCCAATCCTGAGACCCTTCCTATAGCATGAGATGTGATATCTCAATGCTTATACTAAACCTGAGACCCTTCCTTTAGCATGAGATGTGATATCCAACTCCTTCCCATTCCAATCCTGAGACCCTTCCTATAGCATGAGATGTGATATCTCAATGCCTCTAATACCAAACCTGAGATCCTTCCTCTAACATGAAATGTGATATCCAACTCCTTCCCTTTCCAAACCTGAGAGCCTATCCATAGCATGAGATGTGATATCCAAGTCCTTCCCATTCCAATCCTTAGACCCTTCCTACAGCATGCAATATGATATCTCAATGATTCTAATAACAATCCTGAGACCCGTCCTATAACATGAGAGGGGATATCCAACTCTTTCCCATTCCAATCCTGAGACACTTCCGATAGCAGAGATGTGATATCTCAATGCTTATACCAAACCTGAGACCCTTCCTATAACATGAGATCGGATATCCAACTCCTTCCCGTTCCAAACCTGAGACCCTTCCTTTAGCATGAGATGTGATATCCAGCTCCTTCCCATTCCAATCCTGAGACACTTCCGATAGCATGAGATGTGATATCTCAATGCTTCTAATATCAAAAATGAGACCCTCCCTATAGCATGATATGTGATATCTAAGTCCTTCCCATTCCAATCTTGAGACCCTTCCTATAGCATGAGATGTGATATCTCAATGCTTCTACCAAACCTGAGACCGTTCCTTTAGCATGAGATGTGATATCCAACTCCTTCCCATTCCAATCCTGAGACCCTTCCTATAGCATGAGATGTGATATCTCAATACTTCTAATACCAAACCTGAGATCCTTCCGATAACATGAGATGTGACATCCAAATCCTTCCCCTTCCAAACCTGAAACCCTCCCTTTAGTATGAGATGTGATATCCAACTCCTTCCCATTCCAATCCTGAGACCCTTCTGATAGCATGAGATGTGATATCTCAATGCTTCTAATACCAAACCTGAGATCCTTCCTATAACATGAGATGTGATATCCAAATCCTTCCCCTTCCAAACCTGAGACCCTCCCTTTAGCATGAGATGTGATATCCAACTCCTTCCCATTCCAATCCTGAGACCCTTCTGATAGCATGAGATGTGATATCTCAATGCCTCTAATACCAAACCTGAGATCCTACCTCTAACATGAAATGTGATATCCAACTCTTTCCCCTTCCAAACCTGAGAGCCTTCCTATAGCATGAGATGTGATATCCGAGTCCTTCCCATTCCAATCATGAGACCCTTCCTATAACATGAGATGGGATATCCAACTCCTTCCCATTCCAATCCTGAGACCCTTCCTATAGCAGAGATGTGATATCTCAATGCTTATACCAAACCTGAGACCCTTCCTACGGCATGAGATGTCATATACAACTCCTTCCCATTCCAATCCTGAGACCCTTCCTATAGCATGAGATGTGATGTCTCAATGCTTCTAATACCAAACCTGAGATCCTTCCTATAACATGAGATGTGATATCCAACTCCTTCCCATTCCAATCCTGAGACCCTTCCTATAGCATGAAATGTGATATCTCAATGCTTATACCAAACCTGAGACCCTTCCTATAGCATGAGATGTGATATCCAACTCCTTCCCATTCCAATCCTGAGACCCTTCCTATAGCATGAGATGTGATATCCAACGCCTTCCCTTTCCAAACCTGAGAGCCTACCTATAGCATGAGATGTGATATCCAAGTCCTTCCCATTCCAATCCTTAGACCCTTCCTACAGCATGCAATATGATATCTCAATGATTCTAATAACAAACCTGAGACCCGTCCTATAACATGAGATGGGATATCCAACTTCTTCCCATTCCAATCCTGTGACACTTCCGATAGCAGAGATGTGATATCTCAATGCTTATATCAAACCTGAGACGCTTCCTATAACATGAGATGTGATATCCAACTCCTTCCCGTTCCAAACCTGAGACCCTTCCTATAGCATATGTGATATCCAACTCCTTCCCATTCCAAACATGAGACCCTTCCTATAGCAAGAATGTAATATCCAACTCCTTCCCATTCCAATCCTGAGACCATTCCTATAGCATGAGATGTGATATCTCAATGCTTCTAATACCAAACCTGAGATCCTTCCTATGACATGAGATGTGATATCCAATTCCTTCCCATTCCAAACCTGAGACCCTTCCTACAACATGCAATGTGATATCTCAATGCTTCTAATACCAAACCTGGGACCAGTCCTATAACATGAGATGGGATATCCAACTCCTTCCCGTTCCAAACCTGCGACCCTTCCGATAGCATGAGATGTGATATCTCAATGCTTTTAATACCAAACCTGAGATCCTTCCGATAGCATGAGATGTGATATCTCAATGCTTCTAATACCAATCCTGAGATCCTTCCTATAACATGAGATGTGATATCCAAATCCTTCCCCTTCCAAACCTGAGACCCTCCCTTTAGCATGAGGTCTCAGGTTTGGTATTAGAAGCATTGAGATATCACATCTCATGCTATAGGAAGGGTCTCAGGATTGGAATGGGAAGGACTTGGATGTCACATCTCATGCTATAGGGAGGGTCTCAAGTTTGATATTAGAAGCATTGAGATAACAAATCTCATGATATCGGAAGGGTCTCAGGATTGGAATGGGAAGGAGTTGGATATCACATCTCATGATAAAGGAAGGGTCTAAGGTTTGGAAGGGGAAGGATTTGGATATCACATCTCATGTTATAGGACGGGTCTCAGGTTTGGTATTAGAAGCATTGAGATATCAAGTCTCATGTTATAAGAAGGGTCTCAGAATTGGAATGGGAAGGAGTTGGATATCACATCTCAAGCTATAGGAAGCGTCTCAGGATTGGAATGGGAAGGAGTTTGATATCACATCTCATGCCATAGTATGGTTCTCAGGTTTGGTAGAAGCATTGGGATATCACATCTCATGCTATCGGAAGGGTATCAGTATTGGATTTGGAAGGAGTTGGATATCCCATCTCATGCTATAGGAAGGGTCTCAGGTTGGAATGGGAAGGAGTTGGATATCATATCTCATGCTATAGGAAGGTTCTCAGGTTTGGAAGGGGAAGGAGTTGGATATCACATTTCATGTTAGAGGAAGGATCTCAGGTTTGGTATTAGAGGCCTTGAGATATGACATCTCATGCTATCGGAAGGGTCTCAGGATTGGAATGGGAAGGAGTTGGATATCACATCTCAAGCTATAGGAAGGGTCTCAGGTTTGGTATAAGCATTGAGATATCACATCTCATGCTATAGGAAGGGTCTCTGGATTGGAATGGGAAGAAGTTGGATATCACATCTCATGCTATAGGAAGGGTCTCAGGTTTGGTACAAGCATTGAGATATCACATCTCATGCTATAGGAAGGATCTCAGGATTGGAATGGGAAGGAGTTGTATATGACATCTCATGCCATAGCAAGGGTCTCAGGTTTGGTATAAGCATTGAGATATCACATCACATGCTTTAGGAAGGGTCTCAGGATTGGAATGGGAAGGACTTGGATATCACATCTCATGCTATAGGCAGGGTCTCAGGTTTGGAAAGGGAAGGAGATGGATATCACATTTCATGTTAGAGGTAGGATCTCAGGTTTGGTATTAGAGGCATTGAGATATCACATCTCATGCTATCAGAAGGGTCTCAGGATTGGAATGGGAAGGAGTTGGATATCACATCTCATGCTAAAGGGAGGGTCTCAGGTTTGGAAGGGGAAGGATTTGGAAATCACATCTCATATTATAGGAAGGATCTCAGGTTTGGTATTACAAGCATTGAGATATCACATCTCATGCTATCGGAAGGATCTCAGGTTTGGTATAAGAGGCATTGAGATATCACATCTCATGCTATCATAAGGGTCTCAGGATTGGAATGGGAAGGAGTTGGATATCACATCTCATGTTATAGGAAGGATCTCAGGTTTGGTATTAGAAGCATTGAGACATCACATCTCATGCTATAGGAAGGGTCTCAGGATTGGAATGGGAAGGAGTTGTATATGACATCTCAGGCCATAGGAAGGGTCTCAGGTTTGATATAAGCATTGAGATATTACATCTCTGCTATCGGAAGGGTCTCAGGATTGGAATGGGAAGGAGTTGGATATCCCATCTGAGTTGGATATCCCATCTCATGTTATAGGAAGGGTCTCAGGTTTGGTATTAGAAGCATTGAGATATCACATCTCATGCTATAGGAAGGGTCTCAGGATTGGAATGGGGAGGACTTGGATGTCACATCTCATGCTATAGGGAGGGTCTCAAGTTTGATATTAGAAGCATTGAGATAACAAATCTCATGATATCGGAAGGGTCTCAGGATTGGAATGGGAAGGAGTTGGATATCACATCTCATGATAAAGGAAGGGTCTAAGGTTTGGAAGGGGAAGGATTTGGATATCACATCTCATGTTATAGGACGGGTTTCAGGTTTGGTATTAGAAGCATTGAGATATCAAGTCTCATGGTATAGGAAGGGTCTCAGAATTGGAATGGGAAGAAGTTGGATATCACATCTCAAGCTATAGGAAGGGTCTCAGGATTGGAATGGGAAGGAGTTTGGTATCACATCTCATGCCATAGTATGGGTCTCAGATTTGGTAGAAGCATTGGGATATCACATCTCATGCTATCAGAATGGTATCAGTATTGGATTTGGAAGGAGTTGGATATCCCATCTCATGCTATAGGAAAGGTCTCAGGTTGGAATGGGATGGAGTTGGATATCACATTTCATGTTATAGGAAGGGTCTCAGGTTTGGAATGGGAAGGAATTGGATATCACATCTCATGTTATAGGAAGGATCTCTGGTTTGGTATTAGAACCATTGAGATATCACATCTCATGCTATAGGAAGGGTCTCAGGATTGGAATGCGAAGGATTTGGATATCACATCTCATGCTAAAGGAAGGGTCTCAGGTTTGGTAGAAGCGTTGAGATATCACATCTCTGCTATCGGAAGGGTCTCAGGATTGGATTGGGAAGGAGTTGGATATCCCTTCCCATGCTATAGGAAGGGTCTCAGGATTTGAATGGCAAGGAGTTGGATATCACATATCATGCCATAGGAAGGGTCTCAGGTTTGGTATAAGCATTGAGATATCACATCTCTGCTATCGGAAGGGTCTCCGGATTGGATTGGGAAGGAGTTGGATATCCCTTCTCATGCTATAGGAAGTGTCTCAGGTTGGAATGGGAAGGAGTTGGATATCACATCTCATGTTATAGGAAGGGTCTCAGGATTGGAATGGGTAGGAGTTGGATATTACATTCTTGCTATAGGAAGGGTCTCATGTTTGGAATGGAAGGAGTTGGATATCACATATGCTATAGGAAGTGTCTCAGGTTTGGAACGGGAAGGAGTTGGATATCACATCTCATGTTAGAAGAAGGATCTCAGGTTTGGTATTAGAGGCCTTGAGATATCACATCTCATGCCATAGGAAGGGTCTCAGGTTTGTTATAAGCATTGAGATATCACATCTCATGCTATAGGAAGGGTCCCAGCATTGGAATGGGAAGGAGTTGTATATGACATCTCATGCCATAAGAAGGGTCTCAGGTTTGGTATAAGCATTGAGATATCACATCACATGCTATAGGAAGGGTCTCAGGATTGGAATGGGAAGGACTTGGATATCACAGCTCATGCTATAGGCAGGGTCTCAGGTTTGGAAAGGGAAGGAGATGGATATCACATTTCATGTTAGAGGTAGGATCTCAGGTTTGGTATTAGAGGCATTGAGATATCACATCTCATGCTATCAGAAGGGTCTCAGGATTGGAATGGGAAGGAGTTGTATATCACATCTCATGCTAAAGGGAGGGTCTTAGGTTTGGAAGGGGAAGGATTTGAATATCACATCACATGTTATAGGAAGGATCTCAGGTTTGGCATTAGAGGCATTGAGATATCACATCTCTGCAATTGGAAGTGTCTCAGGATTGGGATGGGAAGGATTTGGATATCACATCTCATGCTATAGGAAGGGTCTCAGGTTTGGAACGGGAAGGAGTTGGATATCACATCTCATGTTATAGGAAGAGTCTCAGGTTTGGTATAAGCATTGAGATATCAAATCTCTGCAATCGGAAGTGTCTCAGGATTGGAACGGGAAGGAGTTGGATATCCCATCTCATGTTATAGGACTGGTCTCAGGTTTGGTATTAGAAGCATTGAGATATCACATCGCATGCTGTAGGAAGGGTCTCAGGTTTGGAATGGGAAGGAATTGGATATCACATCTCATGTCATAGGAAGGATCTCAGGTTTGGTATTAGAAGCATTGAGATATCACATCTCATGCTATAGGAATGGTCTCAGGATTGGAATGGGAAGGAGTTGGATATTACATTCTTGCTATGGGAAGGGTCTCATGTTTGGAATTGGAAGGAGTTGGATATCACATATGCTATAGGAAGGGTCTCAGGTTTGGAATGGGAAGGAGTTGGATATCACATCTCATGTTATAGGAAGGGTCTCAGGTTGGTATACGCATTGAGATATCACATCTCTGCTATCGGAAGGGTCTCAGGATTGGAATGGGAAGGAGTTGGATATCCCATCTCATGTTATAGGAAGGGTCTCAGGTTTGGTATTAGAAGCATTGAGATATCACATCTCATGCTATAGGAAGGGTCTCAGGATTGGAATGGGGAGGACTTGGATGTCACATCTCATGCTATAGGGAGGGTCTCAAGTTTGATATTAGAAGCATTGAGATAACAAATCTCATGATATCGGAAGGGTCTCAGGATTGGAATGGGAAGGAGTTTGATATCACATCTCATGATAAAGGAAGGGTCTAAGGTTTGGAAGGGGAAGGATTTGGATATCACATCTCATGTTATAGGACGGGTCTCAGGTTTGGTATTAGAAGCATTGAGATATCAAGTCTCATGGTATAGGAAGGGTCTCAGAATTGGAATGGGAAGGAGTTGGATATCACATCTCAAGCTATAGGAAGGGTCTCAGGATTGGAATGGGAAGGAGTTTGATATCACATCTTATGCCATAGTATGGGTCTCAGGTTTGGTAGAAGCATTGGGATATCACATCTCATGCTATAGGAAGGGTCTCAGGTTGGAATGGGAAGGATTTGGATATCACATTTCATGTTATAGGAAGGGTCTCAGGATTGGAATGGGAAGGACTTGGATATCATATCTCATGATATAGGAAGGCTCTCAGGTTTGGAAGGGGAAGGAGTTGGATATCACATTTCATGTTAGAGGAAGGATCTCAGGTTTGGTATTAGAGGCCTTGAGATATCACATCTCATGCTATAGGAAGGGTCTCAGGATTGGAATGGGAAGGAGTTGGATATCACATCTCAAGCTATAGGAAGGGTCTCAGGTTTGGTATAAGCATTGAGATATCACATCTCATGCTATAGGAAGGGTCTCAGGATTGGAATGGGAAGGAGTTGGATATCACATCTCATATTATAGGAAAGATCTCAGGTTTGGTATTAGAAGCATTGAGACATCACATCTCATGTTATAGGAAGGGTCTTAGGATTGGAATGGGAAGAAGTTGGATATCACATCTCATGCTATAGGAAGGGTCTCAGGTTTGGTATAAGCATTGAGATATCACATCTCATGCTATAGGAAGGGTCTCAGGATTGGAATGGGAAGGAGTTGTATATGACATCTCATGCCATAGGAAGGGTCTCAGGTTTGGTATAAGCATTGAGATATCACATCACATGCTATAGGAAGGGTCTCAGGATTGCAATGGGAAGGACTTGAATATCACATCTCATGCTATAGGCAGGGTCTCAGGTTTGGAAAGGGAAGGAGATGGATATCACATTTCATGTTAGAGGTAGGATCTCAGGTTTGGTATTAGAGGCATTGAGATATCACATCTCATGCTATCAGAAGGGTCTCAGGATTGGAATGGGAAGGAGTTGTATATCACATCTCATGCTAAAGGGATGGTCTCAGGTTTGGAAGGGGAAGGATTTGGAAATCACATCTCATGTTATAGGAAGGATCTCAGGTTTGGTATTAGAAGCATTGAGATATCACATCCCATGCTATCGGAAGTATCTCAGGTTTGGTATTAGAGGCATTGAGATATCACATCTCATGCTATCATAAGGGTCTCAGGATTGGAATGGGAAGGAGTTGGATATCACATCTCATGTTATAGGAAGGATCTCAGGTTTGGTATTAGAAGCATTGAGATATCACATCTCATGCTATAGGAAGGGTCTCAGGATTGGAATGGGAAGGAGTTGGATATCACATCTCATGCTATAGGAAGGGTCTCAGATTTGGTATAAGCATTGAGATATCACATCTCATGCTATAGGAAGGGTCTCAGGATTGGAATGGGAAGGAGTTGGATATCACATCTCATGCTATAGGAAGGGTCTCAGGTTTGGAACGGGAAGGAGTTAGATATCACATCTCATGTTATAGGAATAGTCTCAGGTTTGGTATAAGCATAGAGATATCACATCTCTGCTATCGGAGGTGTCTCAGGATTGGGATGGGAAGGAATTGGATATCACATCTCATGCTATAGGAAGGGTATCAGGTTTGGAACGGGAAGGAGTTGGATATCCCATCTCATGTTATAGGACAGGTCTCAGGTTTGATATTAGAAGCATTGAGATATCACATCTCATGCTATAGGAAGGGTCTCAGGATTGAAATGGGAAGGACTTGGATATCACATCTCATGTTATAGGAAGGGTCTCAGGTTTGGAATTAGAAGCATTGAGATACCACATCTCATGCTATAGGAAGGGTCTCAGGATTGAAATGGGAAGGACTTGGATATCACATCTCATGTTATGGGAAGGGTCTCAGGTTTGGTATTAGAAGCATTGAGATATCACATCTCATGCTATAGGAAGGGTCTCAGGAATGGAATGGGAAGGACTTGGATATCACATCTCATGATAAAGGAAGGGTCTAAGGTTTGGAAGGGGAAGGATTTGGATATCACATCTCATGTTATTGGACCGGTCTCAGGTTTGGTATTAGAAGCATTGAGATATCAAGTCTCATGGTATAGGACGGGAGTTTGATATCACATCTCATGCCATGGTATGGGTCTCAGGTTTTGTAGAAGCATTGGGATATCACATCTCATGCTATCGGAAGGGTATCAGGATTGGTTTTGGAAGGAGTTGGATATCCCATCTCATGCTATAGGAAGGGTCTCAGGTTGGAATGGGAAGGAGTTGGATATGACATCTCATGTTATAGGAAGGGTCTCAGGATTGGAATGGGAAGGACTTGGATATCACATCTCATGCTGTAGGAAGGCTCGCAGGTTTGGAAAGGGAAGGAGTTGGATATCACATTTCATGTTAGAGGTAGGATCTCAGGTTTGGTATTAGAGGCATTGAGATATCACATCTCATGCTATTAGAAGCGTATCAGGATTGGAATGGGAAGGAGTTGGATATCACATCTCATGCTAAAGGGAGGGTCTCAGGTTCGGAAGGGGAAGGATTTGGATATCACATCTCATGTTATAGGAAGGATCTCAGGTTTGGTATTAGAAGCATTGAGATATCACATCCCATGCTATCGGAAGGATCTCAGGTTTGGTATTAGAAGCATTGAGATATCACATCTCATGCTATAGGAAGGGTCTCAGGATTGGAATGGGAAGGAGTTGGATATCACATCTCATGATAAAGGAAGGGTCTAAGGTTTGGAAGGGGAAGGATTTGGATATCACATCTCATGTTATAGGACGGGTCTCAGGTTTGGTATTAGAAGCATTGAGATATCAAGTCTCATGGTATAGGAAGGGTCTCAGAATTGTAATGGGAAGGAGTTGGATATCACATCTCAAGCTATAGGAAGGGTCTCAGGATTGGAATGGGAAGGAGTTTGATGTCACATCTTATGCCATAGTATGGGTCTCAGGTTTGGTAGAAGCATTGGGATATCACATCTCATGCTATTGGAAGGGTATCAGTATTGGATTTGGAAGGAGTTGGATATCCCATCTCATGCTATAGGAAGGGTCTCAGGTTGGAATGGGAAGGAGTTGGATATCACATTTCATGTTATAGGAAGGGTCTCAGGATTGGAATGGGAAGGACTTGGATATCATATCTCATGCTATAGGAAGGCTCTCAGGTTTGGAAGGGGAAGGAGTTGGATATCACATTTCATGTTAGAGGAAGGATCTCAGGTTTGGTATTAGAGGCCTTGAGATATCACATCTCATGCTATAGGAAGGGTCTCAGGATTGGAATGGGAAGGAATTGGATATCACATCTCAAGCTATAGGAAGGGTCTCAGGTTTGGTATAAGCATTGAGATATCACATCTCATGCTATAGGAAGGGTCTCAGGATTGGAATGGGAAGGAGTTGGATATCACATCTCATGTTATAGGAAAGATCTCAGGTTTGGTATTAGAAGCATTGAGACATCACATCTCATGTTATAGGAAGGGTCTTAGGATTGGAATGGGAAGAAGTTGGATATCACATCTCATGCTATAGGAAGGGTCTCAGGTTTGGTATAAGCATTGAGATATGACATCTCATGCTATAGGAAGGGTCTCAGGATTGGAATGGGAAGGAATTGTATATGACATCTCATGCCATAGGAAGGGTCTCAGGTTTGGTATAAGCATTGAGATATCACATCACATGCTATATGAAGGGTCTCAGGATTGGAATGGGAAGGACTTGGATATCACATCTCATGCTATAGGCAGGGTCTCAGGTTTGGAAAGGGAAGGAGATGGATATCACATTTCATGTTAGAGGTAGGATCTCAGGTTTGGTATTAGAGGCATTGAGATATCACACCTCATGCTATCAGAAGGGTCTCAGGATTGGAATGGGAAGGAGTTGTATATCACATCTCATGCTAAAGGGAGGGTCTCAGGTTTGGAAGGGGAAGGATTTGTAAATCACATCTCATGTTATAGGAAGGATCTCAGGTTTGGTATTAGAAGCATTGAGATATCACATCTCATGCTATCGGAAGTATCTCAGGTTTGGTATTAGAGGCATTGAGATATCACATCTCATGCTATCATAAGGGTCTCAGGATTGGAATGGGAAGGAGTTGGATATCACATCTCTTGTTATAGGAAGGATCTCAGGTTTGGTATTAGAAGCATTGAGATATCACATCTCATGCTATAGGAAGGGTCTCAGGATTGGAATGGGAAGGAGTTGGATATCACATCTCATGCTATAGGAAGGGTCTCAGATTTGGTATAAGCATTGAGATATCACATCTCATGCTATAGGAAGGGTCTCAGGATTGGAATGGGAAGGAGTTGGATATCACATCTCATGCTATAGGAAGGGTCTCAGGTTTGGAACGGGAAGGAGTTAGATATCACATCTCATGTTATAGGAAGAGTCTCAGGTTTGGTATAAGCATTGAGATATCACATCCCTGCTATCGGAGGTGTCTCAGGATTGGGATGGGAAGGAATTGGATATCACATTTCATGCTATAGGAAGGGTATCAGGTTTGGAACGGGAAGGAGTTGGATATCCCATCTCATGTTATAGGACAGGTCTCAGGTTTGATATTAGAAGCATTGAGATATCACATCTCTGCTATTGGAAGGGTCTCAGGATTGGAATGGGAAGGACTTGGATATCAGAATTCATGTTATAGGAAGGGTCTCAGGTTTGGTATTAGAAGCATTGAGATATCACATCTCATGCTATAGGAAGGGTCTCAGGAATGGAATGGGAAGGACTTGGATATCACATCTCATGATAAAGGAAGGGTCTAAGGTTTGGAAGGGGAAGGATTTGGATATCACATCTCATGTTATTGGACCGGTCTCAGGTTTGGTATTAGAAGCATTGAGATATCAAGTCTCATGGTATGGAACGGGAGTTTGATATCACATCTCATGCCATGGTATGGGTCTCAGGTTTTGTAGAAGCATTGGGATATCACATCTCATGCTATCGGAAGGGTATCAGGATTGGATTTGGAAGGAGTTGGATATCCCATCTCATGCTATAGGAAGGGTCTCAGGTTGGAATGGGAAGGAGTTGGATATGACATCTCATGTTATAGGAAGGGTCTCAGGATTGGAATGGGAAGGACTTGGATATCACATCTCATGCTGTAGGAAGGCTCTCAGGTTCGGAAGGGGAAGGATTTGGATATCACATCTCATGTTATAGGAAGGATCTCAGGTTTGGTATTAGAAGCATTGAGATATCACATGCTATCGGAAGGATCTCAGGTTTGGTATTAGAAGCATTGAGATATCACATCTCATGCTATAGGAAGGGTCTCAGGATTGGAATGGGAAGGAGTTGGATATCACATCTCATGTTATAGGAAGGATCTCGGGTTTGGTATTAGAAGCATTGAGATATCACATCTCATGCTATAGGACTGGTCTCAGGATTGGAATGGGAAGGAGTTGGATATCACATCTCATGCTAAAGGAAGGGTCTCAGTTTTGGTAGAAGCATTGAGATTTCACATATCATGCTATAGGAAGGGTCTCAGGATTGGAATGGGAAGGAGTTGGATATCACATCTCATGCTATAGGAAGGGTCTCAGGTTTGGTATAAGCATTGAGATATCACATCTCTGCTATCGGAAGGGTCTCAGGATTGGAATGGGAAGGACTTAGATATCACATCTCATGCTATAGGGAGGGTCTCAGTATTGATATTAGAAGCATTGAGATATCACATCTCATGTTATAGGAAAGGTCTATCAGGTCTTAGCATGAGACTCTTCCTATAACATGAGATGGGAATATCCAACTCCTTCCCATTCCAATCCTGAGACCCTTCCTATAGCATGAGATGTGATATCCAACTCCTTCCCATTCCAATCCTGAGACCCTTCCTATAGCATGAGATGTGATGTCTCAATGCTTCTAATACCAAACCTGAGATCCTTCCTATAACATGAGATGTGAAATCCAACTCCTTCCATTCCAATCCTGAGACCCTTCCTATAGCATGAGATGTGATATCTCAATGCTTATACTAAACCTGAGACCCTTCCTTTAGCATGAGATGTGATATCCAACTCCTTCCCATTCCAATCCTGAGACCCTTCCTATAGCATGAGATGTGATATCTCAATGCCTCTAATACCAAACCTGAGATCCTTCCTCTAACATGAAATGTGATATCCAACTCCTTCCCTTTCCAAACCTGAGAGCCTATACATAGCATGAGATGTGATATCCAAGTCCTTCCCATTCCAATCCTTAGACCCTTCCTACAGCATGCAAAATGATATCTCAATGATTCTAATAACAATCCTGAGACCCGTCCTATAACATGAGAGGGGATATCCAACTCTTTCCCATTCCAATCCTGAGACACTTCCGATAGCAGAGATGTGATATCTCAATGCTTATACCAAACCTGAGACCCTTCCTATAACATGAGATCGGATATCCAACTCCTTCCCGTTCCAAACCTGAGACCCTTCCTTTAGCATGAGATGTGATATCCAGCTCCTTCCCATTCCAATCCTGAGACACTTCCGATAGCATGAGATGTGATATCTCAATGCTTCTAATATCAAAAATGAGACCCTCCCTATAGCATGATATGTGATATCTAAGTCCTTCCCATTCCAATCTTGAGACCCTTCCTATAGCATGAGATGTGATATCTCAATGCTTCTACCAAACCTGAGACCGTTCCTTTAGCATGAGATGTGATATCCAACTCCTTCCCATTCCAATCCTGAGACCCTTCCTATAGCATGAGATGTGATATCTCAATACTTCTAATACCAAACCTGAGATCCTTCCGATAACATGAGATGTGATATCCAAATCCTTCCCCTTCCAAACCTGAGACCCTCCCTTTAGCATGAGATGTGATATCCAACTCCTTCCCATTCCAATCCTGAGAACCTTCTGATAGCATGAGATGTGATATCTCAATGCTTCTAATACCAAACCTGAGATCCTTCCTATAACATGAGATGTGATATCCAAATCCTTCCCCTTCCAAACCTGAGACCCTCACTTTAGCATGAGATGTGATATCCAACTCCTTCCCATTCCAATCCTGAGACCCTTCTGATAGCATGAGATGTGATATCTCAATGCCTCTTATACCAAACCTGAGATCCTACCTCTAACATGAAATGTGATATCCAACTCTTTCCCCTTCCAAACCTGAGAGCCTTCCTATAGCATGAGATGTGATATCCAAGTCCTTCCCATTCCAATCCTGAGACCCTTCCTATAACATGAGATGTGATATCCAACTCCTTCCCATTCCAACCTGAGACCCTTCCTATAGCATGAGATGGGATATCCCAATGCTAATACCAAACCTGAGACCCATACTATGGCATGAGATGTGATATCAAACTCCTTCACATTCCAATCCAGAGACCCTTCCTATAGCTTGAGATGTGATATCCAACTCCTTCCCATTCCAGTTCTGAGACCCTTCCTATACCATGAGACTTGATATCTCAATGCTTCTAATACCAAACCTGAGACCGGTCCTATAACATGAGATGTGATATCCAAATCCTTCCCCTTCCAAACCTTAGACCCTTCTTTTAACATGAGATGTGATATCCAACTCCTTTCTATTCCAATCCTGAGATCCTTCCGATATCATGAGATGTGATATCTCAATGCTTCTAATATCAAACTTGAGACCCTCCCTATAGCATGAGATGTGATATCCAAGTCCTTCCCATTGCAATCCTGAGACCCTTCCTATAGCATGAGATGTGATGTCTCAGTGCTTCAAATACCAAACCTGAGACCCTTCCTATAACATGAGATGGGAATATCCAACTTCTTCCCATTCCAATCCTGAGACCCTTCCGATAGCAGAGATGTGATATCTCAATGCTTCTAATATCAAAAATGAGACCCTCCCTATAGCATGATATGTGATATCTAAGTCCTTCCCATTCCAATCTTGAGACCCTTCCTATAGCATGAGATGTGATATCTCAATGCTTCTACCAAACCTGAGACCGTTCCTTTAGCATGAGATGTGATATCCAACTCCTTCCCATTCCAATCCTGAGACCCTTCCTATAGCATGAGATGTGATATCTCAATACTTCTAATACCAAACCTGAGATCCTTCCGATAACATGATTTGTGATATCCAAATCCTTCCCCTTCCAAACCTGAGACCCTCCCTTTAGCATGAGATGTGATATCCAACTCCTTCCCATTCCAATCCTGAGAACCTTCTGATAGCATGAGATGTGATATCTCAATGCTTCTAATACCAAACCTGAGATCCTTCCTATAACATGAGATGTGATATCCAAATCCTTCCCCTTCCAAACCTGAGACCCTCACTTTAGCATGAGATGTGATATCCAACTCCTTCCCATTCCAATCCTGAGACCCTTCTGATAGCATGAGATGTGATATCTCAATGCCTCTTATACCAAACCTGAGATCCTACCTCTAACATGAAATGTGATATCCAACTCTTTCCCCTTCCAAACCTGAGAGCCTTCCTATAGCATGAGATGTGATATCCAAGTCCTTCCCATTCCAATCCTGAGACCCTTCCTATAACATGAGATGTGATATCCAACTCCTTCCCATTCCAACCTGAGACCCTTCCTATAGCATGAGATGGGATATCCATATGCTAATACCAAACCTGAGACCCATACTATGGCATGAGATGTGATATCAAACTCCTTCCCATTCCAATCCTGAGACCCTTCCTATAGCTTGAGATGTGATATCCAACTCCTTCCCATTCCAGTTCTGAGACCCTTCCTATACCATGAGACTTGATAGCTCAATGCTTCTAATACCAAACCTGAGACCGGTCCTATAACATGAGATGTGATATCCAAATCCTTCCCCTTCCAAACCTTAGACCCTTCTTTTATCATGAGATGTGATATCCAACTCCTTCCCATTCCAATCCTGAGATCCTTCCGATATCATGAGATGTGATATCTCAATGCTTCTAATATCAAACTTGAGACCCTCCCTATAGCATGAGATGTGATATCCAAGTCCTTCCCATTGCAATCCTCAGACCCTTCCTATAGCATGAGATGTGATGTCTCAATGCTTCAAATACCAAACCTGAGACCCTTCCTATAACATGAGATGGGAATATCCAACTCCTTCCCATTCCAATCCTGAGACCCTTCCGATAGCAGAGATGTGATATCTCAATGCTTATACCAAACCTGAGATCCTTCCTATAACATGAGATGTGATATCCAACTCCTTCCCATTCCAATCCTGAGACACTTCCTATAGCATGAGATGTGATATCTCACTGCTTATACCAAACCTGAGACCCTTCCTATAGCATGAGATGTGATATCCAACTCCTTCCAATTCCAATCCTGAGACCCTTCCTATAGCATGAGATGTGATATCTCAATGCTTCTAATATCAAACTTGAGACACTCCCTATAGCATGAGATGTGATATCCAAGTCCTTCCCATTCCAATCCTGAGACACTTCCTATAGCATGAGATGTGATGTCTCAATGCTTCTAATACCAAACCTGAGATCCTTCCTATAACATGAGATGTGATATCCAACTCCTTCCATTCCAATCCTGAGACCCTTCCTATAGCATGAGATATGATATCTCAATTCTTATACCAAACCTGAGACCCTTCCTATAACATGAGATGTGATATCCAACTCCTTCCCATTCCAATCCTGAGACCCTTCCTATAGCATGAGATGTGATATCTCAATGCCTCTAATACCAAACCTGAGATCCTTCCTCTAACATGAAATGTGATATCCAACTCCTTCCCTTTCCAAACCTGAGAGCCTATCCATAGCATGAGATGTGATATCCAAGTCCTTCCCATTCCAATCCTTAGACCCTTCCTACAGCATGCAATATGATATCTCAATGATTCTAATAACAATCCTGAGACCCGTCCTATAACATGAGATGGGATATCCAACTCCTTCCCATTCCAATCCTGAGACACTTCCGATAGCAGATTTGTGATATCTCAATGCTTATACCAAACCTGAGACCCTTCCTATAACATGAGATCGGATATCCAACTCCTTCCCGTTCCAAACCTGAGACCCTTCCTTTAGCATGAGATGTGATATCCAGCTCCTTCCCATTCCAATCCTGAGACACTTCCGATAGCATGAGATGTGATATCTCAATGCTTCTAATATCAAAACTGAGACCCTCCCTATAGCATGATATGTGATATCTAAGTCCTTCCCATTCCAATCCTGAGACCCTTCCTATAGCATGAGATGTGATATCTCAATGCTTCTACCAAACCTGAGACCCTTCCTTTAGCATGAGATGTGATATCCAACTCCTTCCCATTCCAATCCTGAGACCCTTCCTATAGCATGAGATGTGATATCTCAATACTTCTAATACCAAACCTGAGATCCTTCCGATAACATGAGATGTGATATCCAAATCCTTCCCCTTCCAAACCTGAGACCCTCCCTTTAGCATGAGATGGGATATCCAACTCCTTCCCATTCCAATCCTGAGATCCTTCTGATAGCATGAGATGTGATATCTCAATGCTTCTAATACCAAACCTGAGATCCTTCCGATAGCATGAGATGTGATATCTCAATGCTTCTAATACCAAACCTGAGATCCTTCCTATAACATGAGATGTGATATCCAAATCCTTCCCCTTCCAAACCTGAGACCCTCCTTTTAGCATGAGATGTGATATCCAATTCCTTCCCATTCCAATCCTGAGACCCTTCTGATAGCATGAGATGTGATATCTCATTGCCTCTAATACCAAACCTGAGATCCTACCTCTAACATGAAATGTGATATCCAACTCTTTCCCCTTCCAAACCTGAGAGCCTTCCTATAGCATGAGATGTGATATCCAAGTCCTTCCCATTCCAATCCTGAGACCCTTCCTATAACATGAGATGTGATATCCAACTCCTTCCAATTCCAACCTGAGACCCTTCCTATAGCATGAGATGTGATATCTCAATGCCTCTAATACCAAACCTGAGATCCTTCCTCTAACATGAAATGTGATATCCAACTCCTTCCCTTTCCAAACCTGAGAGCCTATCTATAGCATGAGATGTGATATCCAAGTCCTTCCCATTCCAATCCTTAGACCCTTCCTACAGCATGCAATATGATATCTCAATGATTCTAATAACAAACCTGAGACCCGTCCTATAACATGAGATGGGATATCCAACTCCTTCCCATTCCAATCCTGAGACACTTCCGATAGCAGAGATGTGATATCTCAATGCTTATACCAACCTGAGACCCTTCCTATAACATGAGATGTGATATCCAACTCCTTCCCGTTCCAAACCTGAGACCCTTCCTTTAGCATGAGATGTGATATCCAGCTCCTTACCATTCCAATCCTGAGACACTTCCGATAGCATGAGATGTGATATCTCAATGCTTCTAATATCAAAACTGAGACCCTCCCTATAGCATGATATGTGATATCTAAGTCCTTCCCATTCCAATCCTGAGACCCTTCCTATAGCATGAGATGTGATATCTCAATGCTTCTACCAAACCTGAGACCCTTCCTTTAGCATGAGATGTGATATCCAACTCGTTCCCATTCCAATCCTGAGACCCTTCCTATAGCATGAGATGTGATATCTCAATACTTCTAATACCAAACCTGAGATCCTTCCGATAACATGAGATGTGATATCCAAATCCTTCCCCTTCCAAACCTGAGACCCTCCCTTTAGCATGAGATGTGATATCCAACTCCTTCCCATTCCTATCCTGAGACCCTTCTGATAGCATGAGATGTGATATCTCAATGCTTCTAATACCAAACCTGAGATCCTTCCTATAACATGAGATGTGATATCCAAATCCTTCCCCTTCCAAACCTGAGACCCTCCCTTTAGCATGAGATGTGATATCCAACTCCTTCCCATTCCAATCCTGAGACCCTTCTGATAGCATGAGATGTGATATCTCAATGCCTCTAATACCAAACCTGAGATCCTACCTCTAACATGAAATGTGATATCCAACTCTTTCCCCTTCCAAACCTGAGAGCCTTCCTATAGCATGAGATGTGATATCCAAGTCCTTCCCATTCCAATCATGAGACCCTTCCTACAGCATGCAATATGATATCTCAATGATTCTAATAACAATCCTGAGACCCGTCCTATAACATGAGATGTGATATCCAACTCCTTCCCATTCCAATCCTGAGACCCTTCCTATAGCATGAGATGTGATATCTCAATACTTCTAATACCAAACCTGAGATCCTTCCGATAACATGAGATGTGATATCCAAATCCTTCCCCTTCCAAACCTGAGACCCTCCCTTTAGCATGAGATGGGATATCCAACTCCTTCCCATTCCAATCCTGAGAACCTTCTGATAGCATGAGATGTGATATCTCAATGCTTCTAATACCAAACCTGAGATCCTTCCTATAACATGAGATGTGATATCCAAATCCTTCCCCTTCCAAACCTGAGACCCTCCCTTTAGCATGAGATGTGATATCCAACTCCTTCCCATTCCAATCCTGAGACCCTTCTGATAGCATGAGATGTGATATCTCATTGCCTCTAATACCAAACCTGAGATCCTACCTCTAACATGAAATGTGATATCCAACTCTTTCCCCTTCCAAACCTGAGAGCCTTCCTATAACATGAGATGTGATATCCAACTCCTTCCAATTCCAACCTGAGACCCTTCCTATAGCATGAGATGTGATATCTCAATGCCTCTAATACCAAACCTGAGATCCTTCCTCTAACATGAAATGTGATATCCAACTCCTTCCCTTTCCAAACCTGAGAGCCTATCTATAGCATGAGATGTGATATCCAAGTCCTTCCCATTCCAATCCTTAGACCCTTCCTACAGCATGCAATATGATATCTCAATGATTCTAATAACAAACCTGAGACCCGTCCTATAACATGAGATGGGATATCCAACTCCTTCCCATTCCAATCCTGAGACCCTTCCGATAGCAGAGATGTGATATCTCAATGCTTATTCCAACCTGAGACCCTTCCTATAACATGAGATGTGATATCCAACTCCTTCCCGTTCCAAACCTGAGACCCTTCCTTTAGCATGAGATGTGATATCCAGCTCCTTCCCATTCCAATCCTGAGACACTTCCGATAGCATGAGATGTGATATCTCAATGCTTCTAATATCAAAACTGAGACCCTCCCTATAGCATGATATGTGATATCTAAGTCCTTCCCATTCCAATCCTGCGACCGTTCCTATTGCATGAGATGTGATATCTCAATGCTTCTACCAAACCTGAGACCCTTCCTATAACATGAGATGTGATATCCAACTCCTTCCCATTCCAAACCTGAGACCATTCCTATAGCATGAGATGTGATATCTCAATGCTTCTAATACCAAACCTGAGATCCTTCCTATGACATGAGATGTGATATCCAATTCCTTCCCATTCCAAACCTGAGACCCTTCCTACAGCATGCGATGTGATATCTCAATGCTTCTAATACCAAACCTGAGACCAGTCCTATAACATGAGATGGGATATCCAACTCCTTCCCGTTCCAATCCTGAGACACTTCCGATTGCAGAGATGTGATATCTCAATGCTTATACCAAACCTGAGACCCTTCCTATAACATGAGATGTGATATCCAACTCCTTCCCGTTCCAAACCTGAGACCCTTCCTATAGCATGAGATGTGATATCCAATTCCTTCCCATTCCAATCCTGAGACACTTCCTATAGCATGAGATGTGATGTCTCAATGCTTCTAATACCAAACCTGAGATCCTTCCTAAAACATGAGATGTGATATCCAACTCCTTCCATTCCAATCCTGAGACCCTTCCTATAGCATGAGATGTGATATCTCAATGCTTCTAATATCAAACTTGAGACCCTCCCTATAGCATGAGATGTGATATCCAATTCCTTCCCATTCCAATCCTGAGACCCTTCCTATAGCATGAGATGTGATATCTCAATGCTTCTAATACCAAACCTGAGACTCTTCCTATAACATGAGATGGGATATCCAACTCCTTCCGATTCCAATCCTGAGACCCTTCCAAAAGCAGAGATGTGATATCTCAATGCTTATACCAAACCTGAGACCCTTCCTATGGCATGAGATGTCATGTACATATCCTTCCCATTCCAATCCTGAGACCCTTCCTATAGCATGAGATGTGATATCTCAATGCTTATACCAAACCTGAGACCCTTCCTATAGCATGAGATGTGATATCCAACTCCTTCCCATTCCAATCCTGAGACCCTTCCTATAGCATGAGATGTGATATCTCAATGCCTCTAATACCAAACCTGAGATCCTTCCTCTAACATGAAATGTGATATCCAACTCCTTCCCTTTCCAAACCTGAGAGCCTACCTATAGCATGAGATGTGATATCCAAGTCCTTCCCATTCCAATCCTTAGACCCTTCCTATAGCATGCAATATGATATCTCAATGATTCTAATAACAAACCTGAGACCCGTCCTATAACATGAGATGGGATATCCAACTCCTTCCCATTCCAATCCTGAGACACTTCCGATAGCAGAGATGTGATATCTCAATGCTTATACCAAACCTGAGACCCTTCCTATAACATGAGATGTGATATCCAACTCCTTCCCATTCCAAACCTGAGACCCTTCCTATAGCATATGTGATATCCAACTCCTTCCAATTCCAAACATGAGACCCTTCCCATAGCAAGAATGTAATATCCAACTCCTTCCCATTCCAATCCTGAGACCATTCCTATAGCATGAGATGTGATATCTCAATGCTTCTAATACCAAACCTGAGATCCTTCCTATGACATGAGATGTGATATCCAATTCCTTCCCATTCCAAACCTGAGACCCTTCCTACAGCATGCGATGTGATATCTCAATGCTTCTAATACCAAACCTGAGACCAGTCCTATAACATGAGATGGGATATCCAACTCCTTCCCGTTCCAATCCTGAGACACTTCTGATTGCAGAGATGTGATATCTCAATGCTTATACCAAACCTGAGACCCTTCCTATAACATGAGATGTGATATCCAACTCCTTCCCGTTCCAAACCTGAGACCCTTCCTATAGCATGAGATGTGATATCCAACTCCTTCCCATTCCAATCCTGAGACCCTTCCGATAGCATGAGATGTGATATCTCAAAGCCTCTAATACCAAACCTGAGATCCTTCCTATAACATGTGATGTGATATTCAAATCCTTCCCCTTCCAAACCTGAGACCTTCCCTTTAGCATGAGATGTGATATCCAACTCCTTCCCATTCCAATCCTGAGACCCTTATGATAGCATGAGATGTGATATCTCAATGCCTCTAATACCAAACCTGAGATACTTCCGATAGCATGAGATGTGATATCTCAATGCTTCTAATACCAAACCTGAGATCCTTCCTATAACATGAGATG
This sequence comes from Ambystoma mexicanum, assembly GCF_040938575.1. Lineage (NCBI taxonomy): Eukaryota > Metazoa > Chordata > Amphibia > Caudata > Ambystomatidae > Ambystoma > Ambystoma mexicanum. The sequence goes on along the minus strand of NW_027182458.1, from coordinate 1,723,477 downwards.
TGATATCCAAATCCTTCCCCTGCCAAACCTGAGACCCTCCCTTTAGCATGAGATGTGATATCCAACTCCTTCCCATTCCAATCCTGAGACCCTTCGGATAGCATGAGATGTGATATCTCAATGCCTCTAATACCAAACCTGAGATCCTACCTCTAACATGAAATGTGACATCCAACTCCTTCCCTTTCCAAACCTGAGACCCTGCCTATAGCATGAGATGGGATATCCAAGTCCTTCCCATTCCAATCCTGAGACCGTTCCTATAGCATGAGATGTGATATCTCAATGCTTCTACCAAACCTGAGACCCTTCCTATAGCATGAGATGTGATATCCAACTTCTTCCCATTCCAATCATGAGACCCTTCCTATAACATGAGATGTGATGTCTCAATGCTTCTAATACCAAACCTGAGATCTTTCCTATAACATGAGATGTGATATCCAACTCCTTCCCATCCTAATCCTGAGACACTTCCGATTGCAGAGATGTGATGTCTCAATGCTTCTAATACCAAACCTGAGATCTTTCCTTAAACATGAGATGTGATATCCAACTCCTTCCCGTTCCAAACCTGAGACCCTTCCTATAGCATGAGATGTGATATCTCAATGCTTCTAATACCAAACCTGAGATCCTTCCTATAACATGTGATGTGATATTCAAATCCTTCCCCTTCCAAACCTGAGACCCTCCCTTTAGCATGAGATGTGATATCCAACTCCTTCCCATTCCAATCCTGAGACCCTTACGATAGCATGAGATGTGATATCTCAATGCCTCTAATACCAAACCTGAGATACTTCCGATAGCATGAGATGTGATATCTCAATGCTTCTAATACAAAACCTGAGATCTTTCCTATAACATGAGATGTGATATCCAAATCCTTCCCCTTCCAAACCTGAGACCCTCCCTTTAGCATGAGATATGATATCCAACTCCTTCCCATTCCAATCCTGAGACCCTTCCTATAGCATGAGATGTGATGTCTCAATGCTTCTAATACCAAACCTGAGATCCTTCCTAAAACATGAGATGTGATATCCAACTCCTTCCATTCCAATCCTGAGACCCTTCCTATAGCATGAGATGTGATATCTCAATGCTTCTAATATCAAACTTGAGACCCTCCCTATAGCATGAGATGTGATATCCAAGTCCTTCCCATTCCAATCCTGAGACACTTCCTATAGCATGAGATGTGATATCTCAATGCTTCTAATACCAAACCTGAGACTCTTCCTATAACATGAGATGGGATATCCAACTCCTTCCCATTCCAATCCTGAGACCCTTCCAAAAGCACAGATGTGATATCTCAATGCTTATACCAAACCTGAGACCCTTCCTATGGCATGAGATGTCATAAACATATCCTTCCCATTCCAATCCTGAGACCCTTCCTATAGCATGAGATGTGATATCTCAATGCTTATACCAAACCTGAGACCCTTCCTATAGCATGAGATGTGATATCTAACTCCTTCCCATTCCAATCCTGAGACCCTTCCTATAGCATGAGATGTGATATCTCAATGCCTATAATACCAAACCTGAGATCCTTCCTCTAACATGAAATGTGATATCCAACTCCTTCCCTTTCCAAACCTGAGAGCCTACCTATAGCATGAGATGTGATATCCAAGTCCTTCCAATTCCAATCCTTAGACCCTTCCTATAGCATGCAATATGATATCTCAATGATTCTAATAACAAACCTGAGACCCGTCCTATAACATGAGATGGGATATCCAACTCCTTCCCATTCCAATCCTGAGACCCTTCCGATAGCAGAGATGTGATATCTCAATGCTTATACCAAACCTGAGACCCTTCCTACGGCATGAGATGTCATATACAACTCCTTCCCATTCCAATCCTGAGACCCTTCCTATAGCATGAGATGTGATATCTCAATGCTTATACCAAACCTGAGACCCTTCATATAGCATGAGATGTGATATCCAACTCCTTCCCATTACAATCCTGAGACCCTTCCTATAGCATGAGATGTGATGTCTCAATGCTTCTAATACCAAACCTGAGATCCTTCCTATAACATGAGATGTGATATCCAACTCCTTCCATTCCAATCCTGAGACCCTTCCTATAGCATGAGATGTGATATCTCAATGCTTCTAATATCAAACTTGAGACCCTCCCTATAGCATGAGATGTGATATCCAATTCCTTCCCATTCCAATCCTGAGACACTTCCTATAGCATGAGATGTGATATCTCAATGCTTCTAATACCAAACCTGAGACTCTTCCTATAACATGAGATGGGATATCCAACTCCTTCCGATTCCAATCCTGAGACCCTTCCAAAAGCAGAGATGTGATATCTCAATGCTTATACCAAACCTGAGACCCTTCCTATGGCATGAGATGTCATATACATATCCTTCCCATTCCAATCCTGAGACCCTTCCTATAGCATGAGATGTGATATCTCAATGCTTATACCAAACCTGAGACCCTTCCTATAGCATGAGATGTGATATCCAACTCCTTCCCATTCCAATCCTGAGACCCTTCCTATAGCATGAGATGTGATATCTCAATGCCTCTAATACCAAACCTGAGATCCTTCCTCTAACATGAAATGTGATATCCAACTCCTTCCCTTTCCAAACCTGAGAGCCTACCTATAGCATGAGATGTGATATCCAAGTCCTTCCCATTCCAATCCTTAGACCCTTCCTATAGCATGCAATATGATATCTCAATGATTCTAATAACAAACCTGAGACCCGTCCTATAACATGAGATGGGATATCCAACTCCTTCCCATTCCAATCCTGAGACCCTTCCGATAGCAGAGATGTGATATCTCAATGCTTATACCAAACCTGAGACCCTTCCTACGGCATGAGATGTCATATACAACTCCTTCCCATTCCAATCCTGAGACCCTTCCTATAGCATGAGATGTGATATCTCAATGCTTATACCAAACCTGAGACCCTTCATATAGCATGAGATGTGATATCCAACTCCTTCCCATTACAATCCTGAGACCCTTCCTACAGCATTAATGTGATGTCTCAATGCTTCTAATACCAAACCTGAGATCCTTCCTATAACATGAGATGTGATATCCAACTCCTTCCATTCCAATCCTGAGACCCTTCCTATAGCATGAGATGTGATATCTCAATGCTTCTAATATCAAACTTGAGACCCTCCCTATAGCATGAGATGTGATATCCAATTCCTTCCCATTCCAATCCTGAGACACTTCCTATAGCATGAGATGTGATATCTCAATGCTTCTAATACCAAACCTGAGATACTTCCTATAACATGAGATGTGATATCCAACTCCTTCCATTCCAATCCTGAGACCCTTCCTATAGCATGAGATGTGATATCTCAATGCTTCTAATATCAAACTTGAGACCCTCCCTATAGCATGAGATGTGATATCCAATTCCTTCCCATTCCAATCCTGAGACACTTCCTATAGCATGAGATGTGATATCTCAATGCTTCTAATACCAAACCTGAGACTCTTCCTATAACATGAGATGGGATATCCAACTCCTTCCGATTCCAATCCTGAGACCCTTCCAAAAGCAGAGATGTGATATCTCAATGCTTATACCAAACCTGAGACCCTTCCTATGGCATGAGATGTCATATACATATCCTTCCCATTCCAATCCTGAGACCCTTCCTATAGCATGAGATGTGATATCTCAATGCTTATACCAAACCTGAGACCCTTCCTATAGCATGAGATGTGATATCCAACTCCTTCCCATTCCAATCCTGAGACCCTTCCTATAGCATGAGATGTGATATCTCAATGCCTCTAATACCAAACCTGAGATCCTTCCTCTAACATGAAATGTGATATCCAACTCCTTCCCTTTCCAAACCTGAGAGCCTACCTATAGCATGAGATGTGATATCCAAGTCCTTCCCATTCCAATCCTTAGACCCTTCCTATAGCATGCAATATGATATCTCAATGATTCTAATAACAAACCTGAGACCCGTCCTATAACATGAGATGGGATATCCAACTCCTTCCCATTCCAATCCTGAGACACTTCCGATAGCAGAGATGTGATATCTCAATGCTTATACCAAACCTGAGACCCTTCCTATAACATGAGATGTGATATCCAACTCCTTCCCGTTCCAAACCTGAGACCCTTCCTTTAGCATGAGATGTGATATCCAGCTCCTTACCATTCCAATCCTGAGACACTTCCGATAGCATGAGATGTGATATCTCAATGCTTCTAATATCAAAACTGAGACCCTCCCTATAGCATGATATGTGATATCTAAGTCCTTCCCATTCCAATCCTGAGACCCTTCCTATAGCATGAGATGTGATATCTCAATGCTTCTACCAAACCTGAGACCCTTCCTTTAGCATGAGATGTGATATCCAACTCGTTCCCATTCCAATCCTGAGACCCTTCCTATAGCATGAGATGTGATATCTCAATACTTCTAATACCAAACCTGAGATCCTTCCGATAACATGAGATGTGATATCCAAATCCTTCCCCTTCCAAACCTGAGACCCTCCCTTTAGCATGAGATGTGATATCCAACTCCTTCCCATTCCTATCCTGAGACCCTTCTGATAGCATGAGATGTGATATCTCAATGCTTCTAATACCAAACCTGAGATCCTTCCTATAACATGAGATGTGATATCCAAATCCTTCCCCTTCCAAACCTGAGACCCTCCCTTTAGCATGAGATGTGATATCCAACTCCTTCCCATTCCAATCCTGAGACCCTTCTGATAGCATGAGATGTGATATCTCAATGCCTCTAATACCAAACCTGAGATCCTACCTCTAACATGAAATGTGATATCCAACTCTTTCCCCTTCCAAACCTGAGAGCCTTCCTATAGCATGAGATGTGATATCCAAGTCCTTCCCATTCCAATCATGAGACCCTTCCTACAGCATGCAATATGATATCTCAATGATTCTAATAACAATCCTGAGACCCGTCCTATAACATGAGATGTGATATCCAACTCCTTCCCATTCCAATCCTGAGACCCTTCCTATAGCATGAGATGTGATATCTCAATACTTCTAATACCAAACCTGAGATCCTTCCGATAACATGAGATGTGATATCCAAATCCTTCCCCTTCCAAACCTGAGACCCTCCCTTTAGCATGAGATGGGATATCCAACTCCTTCCCATTCCAATCCTGAGAACCTTCTGATAGCATGAGATGTGATATCTCAATGCTTCTAATACTAAACCTGAGATCCTTCCGATAGCATGAGATGTGATATCTCAATGCTTCTAATACCAAACCTGAGATCCTTCCTATAACATGAGATGTGATATCCAAATCCTTCCCCTTCCAAACCTGAGACCCTCCCTTTAGCATGAGATGTGATATCCAACTCCTTCCCATTCCAATCCTGAGACCCTTCTGATAGCATGAGATGTGATATCTCATTGCCTCTAATACCAAACCTGAGATCCTACCTCTAACATGAAATGTGATATCCAACTCTTTCCCCTTCCAAACCTGAGAGCCTTCCTATAACATGAGATGTGATATCCAACTCCTTCCAATTCCAACCTGAGACCCTTCCTATAGCATGAGATGTGATATCTCAATGCCTCTAATACCAAACCTGAGATCCTTCCTCTAACATGAAATGTGATATCCAACTCCTTCCCTTTCCAAACCTGAGAGCCTATCTATAGCATGAGATGTGATATCCAAGTCCTTCCCATTCCAATCCTTAGACCCTTCCTACAGCATGCAATATGATATCTCAATGATTCTAATAACAAACCTGAGACCCGTCCTATAACATGAGATGGGATATCCAACTCCTTCCCATTCCAATCCTGAGACCCTTCCGATAGCAGAGATGTGATATCTCAATGCTTATTCCAACCTGAGACCCTTCCTATAACATGAGATGTGATATCCAACTCCTTCCCGTTCCAAACCTGAGACCCTTCCTTTAGCATGAGATGTGATATCCAGCTCCTTCCCATTCCAATCCTGAGACACTTCCGATAGCATGAGATGTGATATCTCAATGCTTCTAATATCAAAACTGAGACCCTCCCTATAGCATGATATGTGATATCTAAGTCCTTCCCATTCCAATCCTGCGACCGTTCCTATTGCATGAGATGTGATATCTCAATGCTTCTACCAAACCTGAGACCCTTCCTATAACATGAGATGTGATATCCAACTCCTTCCCATTCCAAACCTGAGACCATTCCTATAGCATGAGATGTGATATCTCAATGCTTCTAATACCAAACCTGAGATCCTTCCTATGACATGAGATGTGATATCCAATTCCTTCCCATTCCAAACCTGAGACCCTTCCTACAGCATGCGATGTGATATCTCAATGCTTCTAATACCAAACCTGAGACCAGTCCTATAACATGAGATGGGATATCCAACTCCTTCCCGTTCCAATCCTGAGACACTTCCGATTGCAGAGATGTGATATCTCAATGCTTATACCAAACCTGAGACCCTTCCTATAACATGAGATGTGATATCCAACTCCTTCCCGTTCCAAACCTGAGACCCTTCCTATAGCATGAGATGTGATATCCAATTCCTTCCCATTCCAATCCTGAGACACTTCCTATAGCATGAGATGTGATGTCTCAATGCTTCTAATACCAAACCTGAGATCCTTCCTAAAACATGAGATGTGATATCCAACTCCTTCCATTCCAATCCTGAGACCCTTCCTATAGCATGAGATGTGATATCTCAATGCTTCTAATATCAAACTTGAGACCCTCCCTATAGCATGAGATGTGATATCCAATTCCTTCCCATTCCAATCCTGAGACCCTTCCTATAGCATGAGATGTGATATCTCAATGCTTCTAATACCAAACCTGAGACTCTTCCTATAACATGAGATGGGATATCCAACTCCTTCCGATTCCAATCCTGAGACCCTTCCAAAAGCAGAGATGTGATATCTCAATGCTTATACCAAACCTGAGACCCTTCCTATGGCATGAGATGTCATGTACATATCCTTCCCATTCCAATCCTGAGACCCTTCCTATAGCATGAGATGTGATATCTCAATGCTTATACCAAACCTGAGACCCTTCCTATAGCATGAGATGTGATATCCAACTCCTTCCCATTCCAATCCTGAGACCCTTCCTATAGCATGAGATGTGATATCTCAATGCCTCTAATACCAAACCTGAGATCCTTCCTCTAACATGAAATGTGATATCCAACTCCTTCCCTTTCCAAACCTGAGAGCCTACCTATAGCATGAGATGTGATATCCAAGTCCTTCCCATTCCAATCCTTAGACCCTTCCTATAGCATGCAATATGATATCTCAATGATTCTAATAACAAACCTGAGACCCGTCCTATAACATGAGATGGGATATCCAACTCCTTCCCATTCCAATCCTGAGACACTTCCGATAGCAGAGATGTGATATCTCAATGCTTATACCAAACCTGAGACCCTTCCTATAACATGAGATGTGATATCCAACTCCTTCCCATTCCAAACCTGAGACCCTTCCTATAGCATATGTGATATCCAACTCCTTCCAATTCCAAACATGAGACCCTTCCCATAGCAAGAATGTAATATCCAACTCCTTCCCATTCCAATCCTGAGACCATTCCTATAGCATGAGATGTGATATCTCAATGCTTCTAATACCAAACCTGAGATCCTTCCTATGACATGAGATGTGATATCCAATTCCTTCCCATTCCAAACCTGAGACCCTTCCTACAGCATGCGATGTGATATCTCAATGCTTCTAATACCAAACCTGAGACCAGTCCTATAACATGAGATGGGATATCCAACTCCTTCCCGTTCCAATCCTGAGACACTTCTGATTGCAGAGATGTGATATCTCAATGCTTATACCAAACCTGAGACCCTTCCTATAACATGAGATGTGATATCCAACTCCTTCCCGTTCCAAACCTGAGACCCTTCCTATAGCATGAGATGTGATATCCAACTCCTTCCCATTCCAATCCTGAGACCCTTCCGATAGCATGAGATGTGATATCTCAAAGCCTCTAATACCAAACCTGAGATCCTTCCTATAACATGTGATGTGATATTCAAATCCTTCCCCTTCCAAACCTGAGACCTTCCCTTTAGCATGAGATGTGATATCCAACTCCTTCCCATTCCAATCCTGAGACCCTTATGATAGCATGAGATGTGATATCTCAATGCCTCTAATACCAAACCTGAGATACTTCCGATAGCATGAGATGTGATATCTCAATGCTTCTAATACCAAACCTGAGATCCTTCCTATAACATGAGATGTGATATCCAAATCCTTCCCCTGCCAAACCTGAGACCCTCCCTTTAGCATGAGATGTGATATCCAACTCCTTCCCATTCCAATCCTGAGACCCTTCGGATAGCATGAGATGTGATATCTCAATGCCTCTAATACCAAACCTGAGATCCTACCTCTAACATGAAATGTGACATCCAACTCCTTCCCTTTCCAAACCTGAGACCCTGCCTATAGCATGAGATGGGATATCCAAGTCCTTCCCATTCCAATCCTGAGACCGTTCCTATAGCATGAGATGTGATATCTCAATGCTTCTACCAAACCTGAGACCCTTCCTATAGCATGAGATGTGATATCCAACTTCTTCCCATTCCAATCATGAGACCCTTCCTATAACATGAGATGTGATGTCTCAATGCTTCTAATACCAAACCTGAGATCTTTCCTATAACATGAGATGTGATATCCAACTCCTTCCCATCCTAATCCTGAGACACTTCCGATTGCAGAGATGTGATGTCTCAATGCTTCTAATACCAAACCTGAGATCTTTCCTTAAACATGAGATGTGATATCCAACTCCTTCCCGTTCCAAACCTGAGACCCTTCCTATAGCATGAGATGTGATATCTCAATGCTTCTAATACCAAACCTGAGATCCTTCCTATAACATGTGATGTGATATTCAAATCCTTCCCCTTCCAAACCTGAGACCCTCCCTTTAGCATGAGATGTGATATCCAACTCCTTCCCATTACAATCCTGAGACCCTTACGATAGCATGAGATGTGATATCTCAATGCCTCTAATACCAAACCTGAGATACTTCCGATAGCATGAGATGTGATATCTCAATGCTTCTAATACAAAACCTGAGATCTTTCCTATAACATGAGATGTGATATCCAAATCCTTCCCCTTCCAAACCTGAGACCCTCCCTTTAGCATGAGATATGATATCCAACTCCTTCCCATTCCAATCCTGAGACCCTTCCTATAGCATGAGATGTGATGTCTCAATGCTTCTAATACCAAACCTGAGATCCTTCCTAAAACATGAGATGTGATATCCAACTCCTTCCATTCCAATCCTGAGACCCTTCCTATAGCATGAGATGTGATATCTCAATGCTTCTAATATCAAACTTGAGACCCTCCCTATAGCATGAGATGTGATATCCAAGTCCTTCCCATTCCAATCCTGAGACACTTCCTATAGCATGAGATGTGATATCTCAATGCTTCTAATACCAAACCTGAGACTCTTCCTATAACATGAGATGGGATATCCAACTCCTTCCCATTCCAATCCTGAGACCCTTCCAAAAGCACAGATGTGATATCTCAATGCTTATACCAAACCTGAGACCCTTCCTATGGCATGAGATGTCATAAACATATCCTTCCCATTCCAATCCTGAGACCCTTCCTATAGCATGAGATGTGATATCTCAATGCTTATACCAAACCTGAGACCCTTCCTATAGCATGAGATGTGATATCTAACTCCTTCCCATTCCAATCCTGAGACCCTTCCTATAGCATGAGATGTGATATCTCAATGCCTATAATACCAAACCTGAGATCCTTCCTCTAACATGAAATGTGATATCCAACTCCTTCCCTTTCCAAACCTGAGAGCCTACCTATAGCATGAGATGTGATATCCAAGTCCTTCCAATTCCAATCCTTAGACCCTTCCTATAGCATGCAATATGATATCTCAATGATTCTAATAACAAACCTGAGACCCGTCCTATAACATGAGATGGGATATCCAACTCCTTCCCATTCCAATCCTGAGACCCTTCCGATAGCAGAGATGTGATATCTCAATGCTTATACCAAACCTGAGACCCTTCCTACGGCATGAGATGTCATATACAACTCCTTCCCATTCCAATCCTGAGACCCTTCCTATAGCATGAGATGTGATATCTCAATGCTTATACCAAACCTGAGACCCTTCATATAGCATGAGATGTGATATCCAACTCCTTCCCATTACAATCCTGAGACCCTTCCTATAGCATGAGATGTGATGTCTCAATGCTTCTAATACCAAACCTGAGATCCTTCCTATAACATGAGATGTGATATCCAACTCCTTCCATTCCAATCCTGAGACCCTTCCTATAGCATGAGATGTGATATCTCAATGCTTCTAATATCAAACTTGAGACCCTCCCTATAGCATGAGATGTGATATCCAATTCCTTCCCATTCCAATCCTGAGACACTTCCTATAGCATGAGATGTGATATCTCAATGCTTCTAATACCAAACCTGAGACTCTTCCTATAACATGAGATGGGATATCCAACTCCTTCCGATTCCAATCCTGAGACCCTTCCAAAAGCAGAGATGTGATATCTCAATGCTTATACCAAACCTGAGACCCTTCCTATGGCATGAGATGTCATATACATATCCTTCCCATTCCAATCCTGAGACCCTTCCTATAGCATGAGATGTGATATCTCAATGCTTATACCAAACCTGAGACCCTTCCTATAGCATGAGATGTGATATCCAACTCCTTCCCATTCCAATCCTGAGACCCTTCCTATAGCATGAGATGTGATATCTCAATGCCTCTAATACCAAACCTGAGATCCTTCCTCTAACATGAAATGTGATATCCAACTCCTTCCCTTTCCAAACCTGAGAGCCTACCTATAGCATGAGATGTGATATCCAAGTCCTTCCCATTCCAATCCTTAGACCCTTCCTATAGCATGCAATATGATATCTCAATGATTCTAATAACAAACCTGAGACCCGTCCTATAACATGAGATGGGATATCCAACTCCTTCCCATTCCAATCCTGAGACCCTTCCGATAGCAGAGATGTGATATCTCAATGCTTATACCAAACCTGAGACCCTTCCTACGGCATGAGATGTCATATACAACTCCTTCCCATTCCAATCCTGAGACCCTTCCTATAGCATGAGATGTGATATCTCAATGCTTATACCAAACCTGAGACCCTTCATATAGCATGAGATGTGATATCCAACTCCTTCCCATTACAATCCTGAGACCCTTCCTACAGCATTAATGTGATGTCTCAATGCTTCTAATACCAAACCTGAGATCCTTCCTATAACATGAGATGTGATATCCAACTCCTTCCATTCCAATCCTGAGACCCTTCCTATAGCATGAGATGTGATATCTCAATGCTTCTAATATCAAACTTGAGACCCTCCCTATAGCATGAGATGTGATATCCAATTCCTTCCCATTCCAATCCTGAGACACTTCCTATAGCATGAGATGTGATATCTCAATGCTTCTAATACCAAACCTGAGATACTTCCTATAACATGAGATGTGATATCCAACTCCTTCCATTCCAATCCTGAGACCCTTCCTATAGCATGAGATGTGATATCTCAATGCTTCTAATATCAAACTTGAGACCCTCCCTATAGCATGAGATGTGATATCCAATTCCTTCCCATTCCAATCCTGAGACACTTCCTATAGCATGAGATGTGATATCTCAATGCTTCTAATACCAAACCTGAGACTCTTCCTATAACATGAGATGGGATATCCAACTCCTTCCGATTCCAATCCTGAGACCCTTCCAAAAGCAGAGATGTGATATCTCAATGCTTATACCAAACCTGAGACCCTTCCTATGGCATGAGATGTCATATACATATCCTTCCCATTCCAATCCTGAGACCCTTCCTATAGCATGAGATGTGATATCTCAATGCTTATACCAAACCTGAGACCCTTCCTATAGCATGAGATGTGATATCCAACTCCTTCCCATTCCAATCCTGAGACCCTTCCTATAGCATGAGATGTGATATCTCAATGCCTCTAATACCAAACCTGAGATCCTTCCTCTAACATGAAATGTGATATCCAACTCCTTCCCTTTCCAAACCTGAGAGCCTACCTATAGCATGAGATGTGATATCCAAGTCCTTCCCATTCCAATCCTTAGACCCTTCCTATAGCATGCAATATGATATCTCAATGATTCTAATAACAAACCTGAGACCCGTCCTATAACATGAGATGGGATATCCAACTCCTTCCCATTCCAATCCTGAGACACTTCCGATAGCAGAGATGTGATATCTCAATGCTTATACCAAACCTGAGACCCTTCCTATAACATGAGATGTGATATCCAACTCCTTCCCATTCCAAACCTGAGACCATTCCTATACCATGAGATGAGATATCTCAATGCTTCTAATACCAAACCTGAGATCCTTCCTATGACATGAGATGTGATATCCAATTCCTTCCCATTCCAAACCTGAGACCCTTCCTACAGCATGCGATGTGATATCTCAATGCTTCTAATACCAAACCTGAGACCAGTCCTATAACATGAGATGGGATATCCAACTCCTTCCCGTTCCAATCCTGAGACACTTCCGATTGCAGAGATGTGATATCTCAATGCTTATACCAAACCTGAGACCCTTCCTATAACATGAGATGTGATATCCAACTCCTTCCCGTTCCAAACCTGAGACCCTTCCTATAGCATGAGATGTGATATCCAATTCCTTCCCATTCCAATCCTGAGACACTTCCTATAGCATGAGATGTGATGTCTCAATGCTTCTAATACCAAACCTGAGATCCTTCCTAAAACATGAGATGTGATATCCAACTCCTTCCATTCCAATCCTGAGACCCTTCCTATAGCATGAGATGTGATATCTCAATGCTTCTAATATCAAACTTGAGACCCTCCCTATAGCATGAGATGTGATATCCAAGTCCTTCCCATTCCAATCCTGAGACACTTCCTATAGCATGAGATGTGATATCTCAATGCTTCTAATACCAAACCTGAGACTCTTCCTATAACATGAGATGGGATATCCAACTCCTTCCCATTCCAATCCTGAGACCCTTCCAAAAGCACAGATGTGATATCTCAATGCTTATACCAAACCTGAGACCCTTCCTATGGCATGAGATGTCATATACATATCCTTCCCATTCCAATCCTGAGACCCTTCCTATAGCATGAGATGTGATATCTCAATGCTTATACCAAACCTGAGACCCTTCCTATAGCATGAGATGTGATATCTAACTCCTTCCCATTCCAATCCTGAGACCCTTCCTATAGCATGAGATGTGATATCTCAATGCCTATAATACCAAACCTGAGATCCTTCCTCTAACATGAAATGTGATATCCAACTCCTTCCCTTTCCAAACCTGAGAGCCTACCTATAGCATGAGATGTGATATCCAAGTCCTTCCAATTCCAATCCTTAGACCCTTCCTATAGCATGCAATATGATATCTCAATGATTCTAATAACAAACCTGAGACCCGTCCTATAACATGAGATGGGATATCCAACTCCTTCCCATTCCAATCCTGAGACCCTTCCGATAGCAGAGATGTGATATCTCAATGCTTATACCAAACCTGAGACCCTTCCTACGGCATGAGATGTCATATACAACTCCTTCCCATTCCAATCCTGAGACCCTTCCTATAGCATGAGATGTGATATCTCAATGCTTATACCAAACCTGAGACCCTTCATATAGCATGAGATGTGATATCCAACTCCTTCCCATTACAATCCTGAGACCCTTCCTATAGCATGAGATGTGATGTCTCAATGCTTCTAATACCAAACCTGAGATCCTTCCTATAACATGAGATGTGATATCCAACTCCTTCCATTCCAATCCTGAGACCCTTCCTATAGCATGAGATGTGATATCTCAATGCTTCTAATATCAAACTTGAGACCCTCCCTATAGCATTAGATGTGATATCCAATTCCTTCCCATTCCAATCCTGAGACACTTCCTATAGCATGAGATGTGATATCTCAATGCTTCTAATACCAAACCTGAGACTCTTCCTATAACATGAGATGGGATATCCAACTCCTTCCGATTCCAATCCTGAGACCCTTCCAAAAGCAGAGATGTGATATCTCAATGCTTATACCAAACCTGAGACCCTTCCTATGGCATGAGATGTCATATACATATCCTTCCCATTCCAATCCTGAGACCCTTCCTATAGCATGAGATGTGATATCTCAATGCTTATACCAAACCTGAGACCCTTCCTATAGCATGAGATGTGATATCCAACTCCTTCCCATTCCAATCCTGAGACCCTTCCTATAGCATGAGATGTGATATCTCAATGCCTCTAATACCAAACCTGAGATCCTTCCTCTAACATGAAATGTGATATCCAACTCCTTCCCTTTCCAAACCTGAGAGCCTACCTATAGCATGAGATGTGATATCCAAGTCCTTCCCATTCCAATCCTTAGACCCTTCCTATAGCATGCAATATGATATCTCAATGATTCTAATAACAAACCTGAGACCCGTCCTATAACATGAGATGGGATATCCAACTCCTTCCCATTCCAATCCTGAGACACTTCCGATAGCAGAGATGTGATATCTCAATGCTTATACCAAACCTGAGACCCTTCCTATAACATGAGATGTGATATCCAACTCCTTCCCATTCCAAACCTGAGACCATTCCTATAGCATGAGATGTGATATCTCAATGCTTCTAATACCAAACCTGAGATCCTTCCTATGACATGAGATGTGATATCCAATTCCTTCCCATTCCAAACCTGAGACCCTTCCTACAGCATGCGATGTGATATCTCAATGCTTCTAATACCAAACCTGAGACCAGTCCTATAACATGAGATGGGATATCCAACTCCTTCCCGTTCCAATCCTGAGACACTTCCGATTGCAGAGATGTGATATCTCAATGCTTATACCAAACCTGAGACCCTTCCTATAACATGAGATGTGATATCCAACTCCTTCCCGTTCCAAACCTGAGACCCTTCCTATAGCATGAGATGTGATATCCAACTCCTTCCCATTCCAATCCTGAGACCCTTCCGATAGCATGAGATGTGATATCTCAAAGCCTCTAATACCAAACCTGAGATCCTTCCTATAACATGTGATGTGATATTCAAATCCTTCCCCTTCCAAACCTGAGACCCTCCCTTTAGCATGAGATGTGATATCCAACTCCTTCCCATTCCAATCCTGAGACCCTTATGATAGCATGAGATGTGATATCTCAATGCCTCTAATACCAAACCTGAGATACTTCCGATAGCATGAGATGTGATATCTCAATGCTTCTAATACCAAACCTGAGATCCTTCCTATAACATGAGATGTGATATCCAAATCCTTCCCCTGCCAAACCTGAGACCCTCCCTTTAGCATGAGATGTGATATCCAACTCCTTCACATTCCAATCCTGAGACCCTTCGGATAGCATGAGATGTGATATCTCAATGCCTCTAATACCAAACCTGAGATCCTACCTCTAACATGAAATGTGACATCCAACTCCTTCCCTTTCCAAACCTGAGACCCTGCCTATAGCATGAGATGGGATATCCAAGTCCTTCCCATTCCAATCCTGAGACCGTTCCTATAGCATGAGATGTGAAATCTCAATGCTTCTACCAAACCTGAGACCCTTCCTATAGCATGAGATGTGATATCCAACTTCTTCCCATTCCAATCATGAGACCCTTCCTATAACATGAGATGTGATGTCTCAATGCTTCTAATACCAAACCTGAGATCTTTCCTATAACATGAGATGTGATATCCAACTCCTTCCCATCCTAATCCTGAGACACTTCCGATTGCAGAGATGTGATGTCTCAATGCTTCTAATACCAAACCTGAGATCCTTCCTATAACATGTGATGTGATATTCAAATCCTTCCCCTTCCAAACCTGAGACCCTCCGTTTAGCATGAGATGTGATATCCAACTCCTTCCCATTCCAATCCTGAGACCCTTACGATAGCATGAGATGTGATATCTCAATGCCTCTAATACCAAACCTGAGATACTTCCGATAGCATGAGATGTGATATCTCAATGCTTCTAATACAAAACCTGAGATCCTTCCTATAACATGAGATGTGATATCCAAATCCTTCCCCTTCCAAACCTGAGACCCTCCCTTTAGCATGAGATGTGATATCCAACTCCTTCCCATTCCAATCCTGAGACCCTTCCTATAGCATGAGATGTGATGTCTCAATGCTTCTAATACCAAACCTGAGATCCTTCCTAAAACATGAGATGTGATATCCAACTCCTTCCATTCCAATCCTGAGACCCTTCCTATAGCATGAGATGTGATATCTCAATGCTTCTAATATCAAACTTGAGACCCTCCCTATAGCATGAGATGTGATATCCAAGTCCTTCCCATTCCAATCCTGAGACACTTCCTATAGCATGAGATGTGATATCTCAATGCTTCTAATACCAAACCTGAGACTCTTCCTATAACATGAGATGGGATATCCAACTCCTTCCCATTCCAATCCTGAGACCCTTCCAAAAGCACAGATGTGATATCTCAATGCTTATACCAAACCTGAGACCCTTCCTATGGCATGAGATGTCATATACATATCCTTCCCATTCCAATCCTGAGACCCTTCCTATAGCATGAGATGTGATATCTCAATGCTTATACCAAACCTGAGACCCTTCCTATAGCATGAGATGTGATATCTAACTCCTTCCCATTCCAATCCTGAGACCCTTCCTATAGCATGAGATGTGATATCTCAATGCCTATAATACCAAACCTGAGATCCTTCCTCTAACATGAAATGTGATATCCAACTCCTTCCCTTTCCAAACCTGAGAGCCTACCTATAGCATGAGATGTGATATCCAAGTCCTTCCAATTCCAATCCTTAGACCCTTCCTATAGCATGCAATATGATATCTCAATGATTCTAATAACAAACCTGAGACCCGTCCTATAACATGAGATGGGATATCCAACTCCTTCCCATTCCAATCCTGAGACCCTTCCGATAGCAGAGATGTGATATCTCAATGCTTATACCAAACCTGAGACCTTTCCTACGGCATGAGATGTCATATACAACTCCTTCCCATTCCAATCCTGAGACCCTTCCTATAGCATGAGATGTGATATCTCAATGCTTATACCAAACCTGAGACCCTTCATATAGCATGAGATGTGATATCCAACTCCTTCCCATTACAATCCTGAGACCCTTCCTATAGCATGAGATGTGATGTCTCAATGCTTCTAATACCAAACCTGAGATCCTTCCTATAACATGAGATGTGATATCCAACTCCTTCCATTCCAATCCTGAGACCCTTCCTATAGCATGAGATGTGATATCTCAATGCTTCTAATATCAAACTTGAGACCCTCCCTATAGCATGAGATGTGATATCCAATTCCTTCCCATTCCAATCCTGAGACACTTCCTATAGCATGAGATGTGATATCTCAATGCTTCTAATACCAAACCTGAGACTCTTCCTATAACATGAGATGGGATATCCAACTCCTTCCGATTCCAATCCTGAGACCCTTCCAAAAGCAGAGATGTGATATCTCAATGCTTATACCAAACCTGAGACCCTTCCTATGGCATGAGATGTCATATACATATCCTTCCCATTCCAATCCTGAGACCCTTCCTATAGCATGAGATGTGATATCTCAATGCTTATACCAAACCTGAGACCCTTCCTATAGCATGAGATGTGATATCCAACTCCTTCCCATTCCAATCCTGAGACCCTTCCTATAGCATGAGATGTGATATCTCAATGCCTCTAATACCAAACCTGAGATCCTTCCTCTAACATGAAATGTGATATCCAACTCCTTCCCTTTCCAAACCTGAGAGCCTACCTATAGCATGAGATGTGATATCCAAGTCCTTCCCATTCCAATCCTTAGACCCTTCCTATAGCATGCAATATGATATCTCAATGATTCTAATAACAAACCTGAGACCCGTCCTATAACATGAGATGGGATATCCAACTCCTTCCCATTCCAATCCTGAGACACTTCCGATAGCAGAGATGTGATATCTCAATGCTTATACCAAACCTGAGACCCTTCCTATAACATGAGATGTGATATCCAACTCCTTCCCATTCCAAACCTGAGACCATTCCTATAGCATGAGATGTGATATCTCAATGCTTCTAATACCAAACCTGAGATCCTTCCTATGACATGAGATGTGATATCCAATTCCTTCCCATTCCAAACCTGAGACCCTTCCTACAGCATGCGATGTGATATCTCAATGCTTCTAATACCAAACCTGAGACCAGTCCTATAACATGAGATGGGATATCCAACTCCTTCCCGTTCCAATCCTGAGACACTTCCGATTGCAGAGATGTGATATCTCAATGCTTATACCAAACCTGAGACCCTTCCTATAACATGAGATGTGTTATCCAACTCCTTCCCGTTCCAAACCTGAGACCCTTCCTATAGCATGAGATGTGATATCCAACTCCTTCCCATTCCAATCCTGAGACCCTTCCGATAGAATGAGATGTGATATCTCAAAGCCTCTAATACCAAACCTGAGATCCTTCCTATAAAATGTGATGTGATATTCAAATCCTTCCCCTTCCAAACCTGAGACCCTCCCTTTAGCATGAGATGTGATATCCAACTCCTTCCCATTCCAATCCTGAGACCCTTATGATAGCATGAGATGTGATATCTCAATGCCTCTAATACCAAACCTGAGATACTTCCGATAGCATGAGATGTGATATCTCAATGCTTCTAATACCAAACCTGAGATCCTTCCTATAACATGAGATGTGATATCCAAATCCTTCCCCTGCCAAACCTGAGACCCTCCCTTTAGCATGAGATGTGATATCCAACTCCTTCCCATTCCAATCCTGAGACCCTTCGGATAGCATGAGATGTGATATCTCAATGCCTCTAATACCAAACCTGAGATCCTACCTCTAACATGAAATGTGACATCCAACTCCTTCCCTTTCCAAACCTGAGACCCTGCCTATAGCATGAGATGGGATATCCAAGTCCTTCCCATTCCAATCCTGAGACCGTTCCTATAGCATGAGATGTGATATCTCAATGCTTCTACCAAACCTGAGACCCTTCCTATAGCATGAGATGTGCTATCCAACTTCTTCCCATTCCAATCATGAGACCCTTCCTATAACATGAGATGTGATGTCTCAATGCTTCTAATACCAAACCTGAGATCTTTCCTATAACATGAGATGTGATATCCAACTCCTTCCCATCCTAATCCTGAGACACTTCCGAATGCAGAGATGTGATGTCTCAATGCTTCTAATACCAAACCTGAGATCTTTCCTTAAACATGAGATGTGATATCCAACTCCTTCCCGTTCCAAACCTGAGACCCTTCCTATAGCATGCGATGTGATATCTCAATGCTTCTAATACCAAACCTGAGATCCTTCCTATAACATGTGATGTGATATTCAAATCCTTCCCCTTCCAAACCTGAGACCCTCCCTTTAGCATGAGATGTGATATCCAACTCCTTCCCATTCCAATCCTGAGACCCTTACGATAGCATGAGATGTGATTTCTCAATGCCTCTAATAACAAACCTGAGATACTTCCGATAGCATGAGATGTGATATCTCAATGCTTCTAATACAAAACCTGAGATCCTTCCTATAACATGAGATGTGATATCCAAATCCTTCCCCTTCCAAACCTGAGACCCTCCCTTTAGCATGAGATGTGATATCCAACTCCTTCCCATTCCAATCCTGAGACCCTTCTGATAGCATGAGATGTGATATCTCAATGCCTCTAATACCAAACCTGAGATCCTACCTCTAACATGAAATGTGATATCCAACTCCTTCCCTTTCCAAACCTGAGACCCTGCCTATAGCATGAGATGTGATATCCAAGTCCTTCCCATTCCAATCCTGAGACCCTTCCTATAGCATGTGATGTGATATCTCAATGCTTATACCAAACCTGAGACCCTTCCTATGGCATGAGATGTCATATACAACTCCTTCCCATTCCAATCCTGAGACCCTTCCTATAGCATGAGATGTGATATCTCAATGCTTATACCAAACTGAGACCCTTCCTATAGCATGAGATGTGATATCCAACTTCTTCCCATTCCAATTCTGAGACCCTTCCTATAACATGAGATGTGATGTCTCAATGCTTCTAATACCAAACCTGAGATCTTTCCTATAACATGAGATGTGATATCCAACGCCTTCCCATCCCAATCCTGAGACACTTCCGATTGCAGTGATGTGATGTCTCAATGCTTCTAATACCAAACTTGAGATCTTTCCTATAACATGAGATGTGATATCCAACTCCTTCCCGTTCCAAACCTGAGACCCTTCCTATAGCATGAGATGTGATATCCAACTCCTTCCCATTCCAATCCTGAGACCATTCCGATAGCATGAGATGTGATATCTCAATGCTTCTAATACCAAACCTGAGATCCTTCCTATAACATGTGATGTGATATTCAAATCCTTCCCCTTCCAAACCTGAGACCCTCCCTTTAGCATGAGATGTGATATCCAACTCCTTCCCATTCCAATCCTGAGACCCTTATGATAGCATGAGATGTAATATTTCAATGCCTCTAATACCAAACCTGAGATACTTCCGATAGCATGAGATGTGATATCGCAATGCTTCTAATACCAAACCTGAGATCCTTCCTATAACATGAGATGTGATATCCAAATCCTTCCCCTTCCAAACCTGAGACCCTACCTTTAGCATGAGATGTGATATCCAACTCCTTCCCATTCCAATCCTGAGACCCTTCTGATAGCATGAGATGTGATATCCAAGTCCTTCCCATTCCAATCCTGAGACCCTTCCTATAGCATGTGATGTGATATCTCAATGCTTATACCAAACCTGAGACCCTTCCTATGGCATGAGATGTCATATACAACTCCTTCCCATTCCAATCCTGAGACCCTTCCTATAGCATGAGATGTGATATCTCAATGCTTATGCCAAACCTGAGACCCTTCCTATAGCATGAGATGTGATATCCAACTTCTTCCCATTCTAATCCTGAGACCCTTCCTATAACATGAGATGTGATGTCTCAATGCTTCTAATACCAAACCTGAAATCCTTCCTATAACATGAGATGTGATATCCAACTCCTTCCCATTCCAATCCTGAGACCCTTCCTATAGCATGAGATGTGATATCTCAATGCATATACATAACCTGAGACCCTTCCTATAGCTTGAGATGTGATATCCAACTCCATCCCATTCCAATCCTGAGACCCTTCCTATAGCATGAGATGTGATATCTCAATACTTCTAATACCAAACCTGAGATCCTTCCGATAACATAAGATGTGATATCCAAATCCTTCCCCTTCCAAACCTGAGACCCTCCCTTTAGCATGAGATGTGATATCCAACTTCTTCCCATTCCAATCCTAAGACCCTTCTGATAGCATGAGATGTGATATCTCAATGCTTCTAATACCAAACCTGAGATCCTTCCGATAGCATGAGATGTGATATCTCAATGCTTCTAATACCAAACCTGAGATCCTTCCTATAACATGAGATGTGATATCCAAATCCTTCCCCTTCCAAACCTGAGACCCTCCCTTTAGCATGAGATGTGATATCCAACTCCTTCCCATTCCAATCCTGAGACCCTTCTGATAGCATGAGATGTGATATCTCAATGCCTCTAATACCAAACCTGAGATCCTACCTCTAACATGAAATGTGATATCCAACTCTTTCCCCTTCCAAACCTGAGAGCCTACCTATAGCATGAGATGTGATATCCAAGTCCTTCCCATTCCAATCCTGAGACCCTTCCTATAACATGAGATGTGATATCCAACTCCTTCCCATTCCAACCTGAGACCCTTCCTGTAGCATGAGATGGGATATCCAACTCCTTCCAAATCCAATCCTGATAACCTTCCGATAGCATGAGATGTGATATCCCAATGCTTCTACCAAACCTGAGACCCATACTATGGCATGAGATGTGATATCAAACTCCTTCCCATTCCAATCCTGAGACCCTTCCTATAGAATGAGATGTGATATCCAACTCCTTCCCATTCCAATTCTGAGACCCTTCCTATACCATGAGACTTGATATCTCAATGCTTCTAATACCAAACCTGAGACCCGTCCTATAACATGAGATGTGATATCCAAATCCTTCCCCTTCCAAACCTTAGACCCTTCCTTTATCATGAGATGTGATATCCAACTCCTTCCCATTCCAATCCTGAGACCCTCCCTACAGCATTAGATGTGATATCCAAGTCCTTCCCATTCCAATCCTGAGACCCTTCCTATAGCATGAGATGTGATATCTCAATGCTTCTAATACCAAACCTGAGACCCTTCCTATAACATGAGATGGGAATATCCAACTCCCTCCCATTCCAATCCTGAGACCCTTCCGATAACAGAGATGTGATATCTCAATGCTTATACCAAACCTGAGATCCTTCCTATAACATGAGATGTGATATCCAACTTCTTCCCATTCCAATCCTGAGACAGTTCCTATAGCATGAGATGTGATATCTCACTGCTTATACCAAACCTGAGACCCTTCCTATAGCATGAGATGTGATATCCAACTCCTTCCCATTCCAATCCTGAGACCCTTCCTATAGCATGAGATGTGATATCTCAATGCTTCTAATACCAAACCTGAGACTCTTCCTATAACATGAGATGGGATATCCAACTCCTTCCCATTCCAATCCTGAGACCCTTCCGATAGCAGAGATGTGATATCTCAATGCTTATACCAAACCTGAGACCCTTCCTACGGCATGAGATGTCATATACAACTCCTTCCCATTCCAATCCTGAGACCCTTCCTATAGCATGAGATGTGATATCTCAATGCTTATACCAAACCTGAGACCCTTCATATAGCATGAGATGTGATATCCAACTCCTTCCCATTCCAATCCTGAGACCCTTCCTATAGCATGAGATGTGATGTCTCAATGCTTCTAATACCAAACCTGAGATCCTTCCTAAAACATGAGAAGTGATATCCAACTCCTTCCATTCCAATCCTGAGACCCTTCCTATAGCATGAGATGTGATATCTCAATGCTTCTAATATCAAACTTGAGACCTCCCTATAGAATAAGATGTGATATC
The DNA here is from genome assembly GCF_040938575.1 of Ambystoma mexicanum. Taxonomy (NCBI): domain Eukaryota; kingdom Metazoa; phylum Chordata; class Amphibia; order Caudata; family Ambystomatidae; genus Ambystoma; species Ambystoma mexicanum. Next base: position 1,700,117 of record NW_027182458.1, on the reverse strand, counting down.
CAAGTCCTTCCCATTCCAATCCTGAGACCATTCCTATAGCATGAGATGTGATATCTCAATACTTCTAATACCAAACCTGAGATCCTTACGATAACATGAGATGTGATATCCAAATCCTTCCCCTTCCAAACCTGAGACCCTCCCTTTAGCATGAGATGTGATATCCAACTCCTTCCGATTCCAATCCTGAGACCATTCTGATAGCATGAGATGTGATATCTCAATGCTTCTAATACCAAACCTGAGATGCTTCCGATAGCATGAGATGTGATATCTCAATGCTTCTAATACCAAACCTGAGATCCTTCCTATAACATGAGATGTGATATCCAAATCCTTCCCCTTCCAAACCTGAGACCCTCCCTTTAGCATGAGATGTGATATCCAACTCCTTCCCATTCCAATCCTCAGACCCTTCTGATAGCATGAGATGTGATATCTCAATGCCTCTAATACCAAACCTGAGATCCTACCTCTAACATGAAATGTGATATCCAACTCTTTCCCCTTCCAAACCTGAGAGCCTTCCTATAGCATGAGATGTGATATCCAAGTCCTTCCCATTCCAATCATGAGACCCTTCCTATAACATGAGATGGGATATCCAACTCCTTCCCATTCCAATCCTGAGACCCTTCCGATAGCAGAGATGTGATATCTCAATGCTTATACCAAACCTGAGACCCTTCCTACGGCATGAGATGTCATATACAACTCCTTCCCATTCCAATCCTGAGACCCTTCCTATAGCATGAGATGTGATGTCTCAATGCTTCTAATACCAAACCTGAGATCCTTCCTATAACATGAGATGTGATATCCAACTCCTTCCCCTTTCCAATCCTGAGACCCTTCCTATAGCATGAGATGTGATATCTCAATGCTTATACCAAACCTGAGACCCTTCCTATAGCATGAGATGTGATATCCAACTCCTTCCCATTCCAATCCTGAGACCCTTCCTATAGCATGAGATGTGATATCTCAATGCTTCTAATACCAAACCTGAGACTCTTCCTATAACATGAGATGGGATATCCAACTCCTTCCCATTCCAATCCTGAGACCCTTACGATAGCAGAGATGTGATATCTCAATGCTTATACCAAACCTGAGACCCTTCCTACGGCATGAGATGTCATATACAAATCCTTCCCATTCCAATCATGAGACCCTTCCTATAGCATGAGATGTGATATCTCAATGCTTATACCAAACCTGAGACCCTTCATATAGCATGAGATGTGATATCCAACTCCTTCCCATTCCAATCCAGAGACCCTTCCTATAGCATGAGATGTGATGTCTCAATGCTTCTAATACCAAACCTGAGATCCTTCCTAAAACATGAGATGTGATATCCAACTCCTTCCATTCCAATCCTGAGACCCTTCCTATAGCATGAGATGTGATATCTCAATGCTTCTAATATCAAACTTGAGACCCTCCCTATAGCATGAGATGTGATATCCAAGTCCTTCCCATTCCAATCCTGAGACACTTCCTATAGCATGAGATGTGATATCTCAATGCTTCTAATACCAAACCTGAGACTCTTCCTATAACATGAGATGGGATATCCAACTCCTTCCCATTCCAATCCTGAGACCCTTCCAAAAGCACAGATGTGATATCTCAATGCTTATACCAAACCTGAGACCCTTCCTATGGCATGAGATGTCATATACATATCCTTCCCATTCCAATCCTGAGACCCTTCCTATAGCATGAGATGTGATATCTCAATGCTTATACCAAACCTGAGACCCTTCCTATAGCATGAGATGTGATATCTAACTCCTTCCCATTCCAATCCTGAGACCCTTCCTATAGCATGAGATGTGATATCTCAATGCCTCTAATACCAAACCTGAGATCCTTCCTCTAACATGAAATGTGATATCCAACTCCTTCCCTTTCCAAACCTGAGAGCCTACCTATAGCATGAGATGTGATATCCAAGTCCTTCCAATTCCAATCCTTAGAACCTTCCTATAGCATGCAATATGATATCTCAATGATTCTAATAACAAACCTGAGACCCGTCCTATAACATGAGATGGGATATCCAACTCCTTCCCATTCCAATCCTGAGACCCTTCCGATAGCAGAGATGTGATATCTCAATGCTTATACCAAACCTGAGACCCTTCCTACGGCATGAGATGTCATATACAACTCCTTCCCATTCCAATCCTGAGACCCTTCCTATAGCATGAGATGTGATATCTCAATGCTTATACCAAACCTGAGACCTATCATATAGCATGAGATGTGATATCCAACTCCTTCCCATTACAATCCTGAGACCCTTCCTATAGCATGAGATGTGATGTCTCAATGCTTCTAATACCAAACCTGAGATCCTTCCTATAACATGAGATGTGATATCCAACTCCTTCCATTCCAATCCTGAGACCCTTCCTATAGCATGAGATGTGATATCTCAATGCTTCTAATATCAAACTTGAGACCCTCCCTATAGCATGAGATGTGATATCCAATTCCTTCCCATTCCAATCCTGAGACACTTCCTATAGCATGAGATGTGATATCTCAATGCTTCTAATACCAAACCTGAGACTCTTCCTATAACATGAGATGGGATATCCAACTCCTTCCGATTCCAATCCTGAGACCCTTCCAAAAGCAGAGATGTGATATCTCAATGCTTATACCAAACCTAAGACCCTTCCTATGGCATGAGATGTCATATACATATCCTTCCCATTCCAATCCTGAGACCCTTCCTATAGCATGAGATGTGATATCTCAATGCTTATACCAAACCTGAGACCCTTCCTATAGCATGAGATGTGATATCCAACTCCTTCCCATTCCAATCCTGAGACCCTTCCTATAGCATGAGATGTGATATCTCAATGCCTCTAATACCAAACCTGAGATCCTTCCTCTAACATGAAATGTGATATCCAACTCCTTCCCTTTCCAAACCTGAGAGCCTACCTATAGCATGAGATGTGATATCCAAGTCCTTCCCATTCCAATCCTTAGACCCTTCCTATAGCATGCAATATGATATCTCAATGATTCTAATAACAAACCTGAGACCCGTCCTATAACATGAGATGGGATATCCAACTCCTTCCCATTCCAATCCTGAATCACTTCCGATAGCAGATATGTGATATCTCAATGCTTATACCAAACCTGAGACCCTTCCTATAACATGAGATGTGATATCCAACTCCTTCCCATTCCAAACCTGAGACCCTTCCTATAGCATATGTGATATCCAACTCCTTCCAATTCCAAACATGAGACCCTTCCCATAGCAAGAATGTAATATCCAACTCCTTCCCATTCCAATCCTGAGACCATTCCTATAGCATGAGATGTGATATCTCAATGCTTCTAATACCAAACCTGAGATCCTTCCTATGACATGAGATGTGATATCCAATTCCTTCCCATTCCAAACCTGAGACCCTTCCTACAGCATGCGATGTGATATCTCAATGCTTCTAATACCAAACCTGAGACCAGTCCTATAACATGAGATGGGATATCCAACTCCTTCCCGTTCCAATCCTGAGACACTTCCGATTGCAGAGATGTGATATCTCAATGCTTATACCAAACCTGAGACCCTTCCTATAACATGAGATGTGATATCCAACTCCTTCCCGTTCCAAACCTGAGACCCTTCCTATAGCATGAGATGTGATATCCAACTCCTTCCCATTCCAATCCTGAGACCCTTCCGATAGCATGAGATGTGATATCTCAAAGCCTCTAATACCAAACCTGAGATCCTTCCTATAACATGTGATGTGATATTCAAATCCTTCCCCTTCCAAACCTGAGACCTTCCCTTTAGCATGAGATGTGATATCCAACTCCTTCCCATTCCAATCCTGAGACCCTTATGATAGCATGAGATGTGATATCTCAATGCCTCTAATACCAAACCTGAGATACTTCCGATAGCATGAGATGTGATATCTCAATGCTTCTAATACCAAACCTGAGATCCTTCCTATAACATGAGATGTGATATCCAAATCCTTCCCCTGCCAAACCTGAGACCCTCCCTTTAGCATGAGATGTGATATCCAACTCCTTTCCATTCCAATCCTGAGACCCTTCCTATAGCATGAGATGTGATGTCTCAATGCTTCTAATACCAAACCTGAGATCCTTCCTAAAACATGAGATGTGATATCCAACTCCTTCCATTCCAATCCTGAGACCCTTCCTATAGCATGAGATGTGATATCTCAATGCTTCTAATATCAAACTTGAGACCCTCCCTATAGCATGAGATGTGATATCCAAGTCCTTCCCATTCCAATCCTGAGACACTTCCTATAGCATGAGATGTGATATCTCAATGCTTCTAATACCAAACCTGAGACTCTTCCTATAACATGAGATGGGATATCCAACTCCTTCCCATTCCAATCCTGAGACCCTTCCAAAAGCACAGATGTGATATCTCAATGCTTATACCAAACCTGAGACCCTTCCTATGGCATGAGATGTCATATACATATCCTTCCCATTCCAATCCTGAGACCCTTCCTATAGCATTAGATGTGATATCTCAATGCTTATACCAAACCTGAGACCCTTCCTATAGCATGAGATGTGATATCTAACTCCTTCCCATTCCAATCCTGAGACCCTTCCTATAGCATGAGATGTGATATCTCAATGCCTATAATACCAAACCTGAGATCCTTCCTCTAACATGAAATGTGATATCCAACTCCTTCCCTTTCCAAACCTGAGAGCCTACCTATAGCATGAGATGTGATATCCAAGTCCTTCCAATTCCAATCCTTAGACCCTTCCTATAGCATGCAATATGATATCTCAATGATTCTAATAACAAACCTGAGACCCGTCCTATAACATGAGATGGGATATCCAACTCCTTCCCATTCCAATCCTGAGACCCTTCCGATAGCAGAGATGTGATATCTCAATGCTTATACCAAACCTGAGACCCTTCCTACGGCATGAGATGTCATATACAACTCCTTCCCATTCCAATCCTGAGACCCTTCCTATAGCATGAGATGTGATATCTCAATGCTTATACCAAACCTGAGACCCTTCATATAGCATGAGATGTGATATCCAACTCCTTCCCTTTACAATCCTGAGACCCTTCCTATAGCATGAGATGTGATGTCTCAATGCTTCTAATACCAAACCTGAGATCCTTCCTATAACATGAGATGTGATATCCAACTCCTTCCATTCCAATCCTGAGACCCTTCCTATAGCATGAGATGTGATATCTCAATGCTTCTAATATCAAACTTGAGACCCTCCCTATAGCATGAGATGTGATATCCAATTCCTTCCCATTCCAATCCTGAGACACTTCCTATAGCATGAGATGTGATATCTCAATGCTTCTAATACCAAACCTGAGACTCTTCCTATAACATGAGATGGGATATCCAACTCCTTCCGATTCCAATCCTGAGACCCTTCCAAAAGCAGAGATGTGATATCTCAATGCTTATACCAAACCTGAGACCCTTCCTATGGCATGAGATGTCATATACATATCCTTCCCATTCCAATCCTGAGACCCTTCCTATAGCATGAGATGTGATATCTCAATGCTTATACCAAACCTGAGACCCTTCCTATAGCATGAGATGTGATATCCAACTCCTTCCCATTCCAATCCTGAGCCCCTTCCTATAGCATGAGATGTGATATCTCAATGCCTCTAATACCAAACCTGAGATCCTTCCTCTAACATGAAATGTGATATCCAACTCCTTCCCTTTCCAAACCTGAGAGCCTACCTATAGCATGAGATGTGATATCCAAGTCCTTCCCATTCCAATCCTTAGACCCTTCCTATAGCATGCAATATGATATCTCAATGATTCTAATAACAAACCTGAGACCCGTCCTATAACATGAGATGGGATATCCAACTCCTTCCCATTCCAATCCTGAGACCCTTCCTATAGCATGAGATGTGATATCTCAATGCCTCTAATACCAAACCTGAGATCCTTCCTCTAACATGAAATGTGATATCCAACTCCTTCCCTTTCCAAACCTGAGAGCCTACCTATAGCATGAGATGTGATATCCAAGTCCTTCCCATTCCAATCCTTAGACCCTTCCTATAGCATGCAATATGATATCTCAATGATTCTAATAACAAACCTGAGACCCGTCCTATAACATGAGATGGGATATCCAACTCCTTCCCATTCCAATCCTGAGACACTTCCGATAGCAGAGATGTGATATCTCAATGCTTATACCAAACCTGAGACCCTTCCTATAACATGAGATGTGATATCCAACTCCTTCCCATTCCAAACCTGAGACCATTCCTATAGCATGAGATGTGATATCTCAATGCTTCTAATACCAAACCTGAGATCCTTCCTATGACATGAGATGTGATATCCAATTCCTTCCCATTCCAAACCTGAGACCCTTCCTACAGCATGCGATGTGATATCTCAATGCTTCTAATACCAAACCTGAGACCAGTCCTATAACATGAGATGGGATATCCAACTCCTTCCCGTTCCAATCCTGAGACACTTCCGATTGCAGAGATGTGATATCTCAATGCTTATACCAAACCTGAGACCCTTCCTATAACATGAGATGTGATATCCAACTCCTTCCCGTTCCAAACCTGAGACCCTTCCTATAGCATGAGATGTGATATCCAACTCCTTCCCATTCCAATCCTGAGACCCTTCCGATAGCATGAGATGTGATATCTCAAAGCCTCTAATACCAAACCTGAGATCCTTCCTATAACATGTGATGTGATATTCAAATCCTTCCCCTTCCAAACCTGAGACCCTCCCTTTAGCATGAGATGTGATATCCAACTCCTTCCCATTCCAATCCTGAGACCCTTATGATAGCATGAGATGTGATATCTCAATGCCTCTAATACCAAACCTGAGATACTTCCGATAGCATGAGATGTGATATCTCAATGCTTCTAATACCAAACCTGAGATCCTTCCTATAACATGAGATGTGATATCCAAATCCTTCCCCTGCCAAACCTGAGACCCTCCCTTTAGCATGAGATGTGATATCCAACTCCTTCCCATTCCAATCCTGAGACCCTTCGGATAGCATGAGATGTGATATCTCAATGCCTCTAATACCAAACCTGAGATCCTACCTCTAACATGAAATGTGACATCCAACTCCTTCCCTTTCCAAACCTGAGACCCTGCCTATAGCATGAGATGGGATATCCAAGTCCTTCCCATTCCAATCCTGAGACCGTTCCTATAGCATGAGATGTGATATCTCAATGCTTCTACCAAACCTGAGACCGTTCCTATAGCATGAGATGTGATATCCAACTTCTTCCCATTCCAATCATGAGACCCTTCCTATAACATGAGATGTGATGTCTCAATGCTTCTAATACCAAACCTGAGATCTTTCCTATAACATGAGATGTGATATCCAACTCCTTCCCATCCTAATCCTGAGACACTTCCGATTGCAGAGATGTGATGTCTCAATGCTTCTAATACCAAACCTGAGATCTTTCCTTAAACATGAGATGTGATATCCAACTCCTTCCCGTTCCAAACCTGAGACCCTTCCTATAGCATGAGATGTGATATCTCAATGCTTCTAATACCAAACCTGAGATCCTTCCTATAACATGTGATGTGATATTCAAATCCTTCCCCTTCCAAACCTGAGACCCTCCCTTTAGCATGAGATGTGATATCCAACTCCTTCCCATTCCAATCCTGAGACCCTTACGATAGCATGAGATGTGATATCTCAATGCCCCTAATACCAAACCTGAGATACTTCCGATAGCATGAGATGTGATATCTCAATGCTTCTAATACAAAACCTGAGATCCTTCCTATAACATGAGATGTGATATCCAAATCCTTCCCCTTCCAAACCTGAGACCCTCCCTTTAGCATGAGATGTGATATCCAACTCCTTCCCATTCCAATCCTGAGACCCTTCTGATAGCATGAGATGTGATATCTCAATGCCTCTAATACCAAACCTGAGATCCTACCTCTAACATGAAATGTGATTTCCAACTCCTTCCCTTTCCAAACCTGAGACCCTGCCTATAGCATGAGATGTGATATCCAAGTCCTTCCCATTCCAATCCTGAGACCCTTCCTATGGCATGTGATGTGATATCTCAATGCTTATACCAAACCTGAGACCCTTCCTATGGCATGAGATGTCATATACAACTCCTTCCCATTCCAATCCTGAGACCCTTCCTATAGCATGAGATGTGATATCTCAATGCTTATACCAAACTGAGACCCTTCCTATAGCATGAGATGTGATATCCAACTTCTTCCCATTCCAATTCTGAGACCCTTCCTATAACATGAGATGTGATGTCTCAATGCTTCTAATACCAAACCTGAGATCTTTCCTATAACATGAGATGTGATATCCAACGCCTTCCCATCCCAATCCTGAGACACTTCCGATTGCAGTGATGTGATGTCTCAATGCTTCTAATACCAAACCTGAGATCTTTCCTATAACATGAGATGTGATATCCAACTCCTTCCCGTTCCAAACCTGAGACCCTTCCTATAGCATGAGATGTGATATCCAACTCCTTCCCATTCCAATCCTGAGACCATTCCGATAGCATGAGATGTGATATCTCAATGCTTCTAATACCAAACCTGAGATCCTTCCTATAACATGTGATGTGATATTCAAATCCTTCCCCTTCCAAACCTGAGACCCTCCCTTTAGCATGAGATGTGATATCCAACTCCTTCCCATTCCAATCCTGAGACCCTTATAATAGCATGAGATGTAATATTTCAATGCCTCTAATACCAAACCTGAGATACTTCCGATAGCATGAGATGTGATATCTCAATGCTTCTAATACCAAACCTGAGATCCTTCCTATAACATGAGATGTGATATCCAAATCCTTCCCCTTCCAAACCTGAGACCCTACCTTTAGCATGAGATGTGATATCCAACTCCTTCCCATTCCAATCCTGAGACCCTTCTGATAGCATGAGATGTGATATCCAAGTCCTTCCCATTCCAATCCTGAGACCCTTCCTATAGCATGTGATGTGATATCTCAATGCTTATACCAAACCTGAGACCCTTCCTATGGCATGAGATGTCCTATACAACTCCTTCCCATTCCAATCCTGAGACCCTTCCTATAGCATGAGATGTGATATCTCAATGCTTATGCCAAACCTGAGACCCTTCCTATAGCATGAGATGTGATATCCAACTTCTTCCCATTCTAATCCTGACACCCTTCCTATAACATGAGATGTGATGTCTCAATGCTTCTAATACCAAACCTGAAATCTTTCCTATAACATGAGATGTGATATCCAACTCCTTCCCATTCCAATCCTGAGACCCTTCCTATAGCATGAGATGTGATATCTCAATGCATATACCAAACCTGAGACCCTTCCTATAGCTTGAGATGTGATATCCAACTCCATCCCATTCCAATCCTGAGACCCTTCCTATAGCATGAGATGTGATATCTCAATACTTCTAATACCAAACCTGAGATCCTTCCGATAACATAAGATGTGATATCCAAATCCTTCCCCTTCCAAACCTGAGACCCTCCCTTTAGCATGAGATGTGATATCCAACGTCTTCCCATTCCAATCCTAAGACCCTTCTGATAGCATGAGATGTGATATCTCAATGCTTCTAATACCAAACCTGAGATCCTTCCGATAGCATGAGATGTGATATCTCAATGCTTCTAATACCAAACCTGAGATCCTTCCTATAACATGAGATGTGATATCCAAATCCTTCCCCTTCCAAACCTGAGACCCTCCCTTTAGCATGAGATGTGATATCCAACTCCTTCCCATTCCAATCCTGAGACCCTTCTGATAGCATGAGATGTGATATCTCAATGCCTCTAATACCAAACCTGAGATCCTACCTCTAACATGAAATGTGATATCCAACTCTTTCCCCTTCCAAACCTGAGAGCCTACCTATAGCATGAGATGTGATATCCAAGTCCTTCCCATTCCAATCCTGAGACCCTTCCTATAACATGAGATGTGATATCCAACTCCTTCCCATTCCAACCTGAGACCCTTCCTGTAGCATGAGATGGGATATCCAACTCCTTCCAAATCCAATCCTGATAACCTTCCGATAGCATGAGATGTGATATCCCAATGCTTCTACCAAACCTGAGACCCATACTATGGCATGAGATGTGATATCAAACTCCTTCCCATTCCAATCCTGAGACCCTTCCTATAGAATGAGATGTGATATCCAACTCCTTCCCATTCCAATTCTGAGACCCTTCCTATACCATGAGACTTGATATCTCAATGCTTCTAATACCAAACCTGAGACCCGTCCTATAACATGAGATGTGATATCCAAATCCTTCCCCTTCCAAACCTTAGACCCTTCCTTTATCATGAGATGTGATATCCAACTCCTTCCCATTCCAATCCTGAGACCCTCCCTACAGCATTAGATGTGATATCCAAGTCCTTCCCATTCCAATCCTGAGACCCTTCCTATAGCATGAGATGTGATATCTCAATGCTTCTAATACCAAACCTGAGACCCTTCCTATAACATGAGATGGGAATATCCAACTCCCTCCCATTCCAATCCTGAGACCCTTCCGATAACAGAGATGTGATATCTCAATGCTTATACCAAACCTGAGATCCTTCCTATAACATGAGATGTGATATCCAACTTCTTCCCATTCCAATCCTGAGACAGTTCCTTTAGCATGAGATGTGATATCTCACTGCTTATACCAAACCTGAGACCCTTCCTATAGCATGAGATGTGATATCCAACTCCTTCCCATTCCAATCCTGAGACCCTTCCTATAGCATGAGATGTGATATCTCAATGCTTCTAATACCAAACCTGAGACTCTTCCTATAACATGAGATGGGATATCCAACTCCTTCCCATTCCAATCCTGAGACCCTTCCGATAGCAGAGATGTGATATCTCAATGCTTATACCAAACCTGAGACCCTTCCTACGGCATGAGATGTCATATACAACTCCTTCCCATTCCAATCCTGAGACCCTTCCTATAGCATGAGATGTGATATCTCAATGCTTATACCAAACCTGAGACCCTTCATATAGCATGAGATGTGATATCCAACTCCTTCCCATTCCAATCCTGAGACCCTTCCTATAGCATGAGATGTGATGTCTCAATGCTTCTAATACCAAACCTGAGATCCTTCCTAAAACATGAGATGTGATATCCAACTCCTTCCATTCCAATCCTGAGACCATTCCTATAGCATGAGATGTGATATCTCAATACTTCTAATACCAAACCTGAGATCCTTACGATAACATGAGATGTGATATCCAAATCCTTCCCCTTCCAAACCTGAGACCCTCCCTTTAGCATGAGATGTGATATCCAACTCCTTCCGATTCCAATCCTGAGACCATTCTGATAGCATGAGATGTGATATCTCAATGCTTCTAATACCAAACCTGAGATGCTTCCGATAGCATGAGATGTGATACCTCAATGCTTCTAATACCAAACCTGAGCTCCTTCCTATAACATGAGATGTGATATCCAAATCCTTCCCCTTCCAAACCTGAGACCCTCCCTTTAGCATGAGATGTGATATCCAACTCCTTCCCATTCCAATCCTGAGACCCTTCTGATAGCATGAGATGTGATATCTCAATGCCTCTAATACCAAACCTGAGATCCTACCTCTAACATGAAATGTGATATCCAACTCTTTCCCCTTCCAAACCTGAGAGCCTTCCTATAGCATGAGATGTGATATCCAAGTCCTTCCCATTCCAATCCTGAGACCCTTCCTATAACATGAGATGTGATATCCAACTCCTTCCCATTCCAACCTGAGACCCTTCCTATAGCATGAGATGGGATATCCAACTCCTTGGAATTCCAATCCTGATACCCTTCTGATAGCATGAGATGTGATATCCCAATGCTTATACCAAACCTGAGACCCATACTATTGCATGAGATGTGATATCAAACTCCTTCCCATTCCAATCCTGAGACCCTTCCTATAGCTTGAGATGTGATATCCAACTCCTTCTCATTCCAATTCTGAGACCCTTACTATACCATGAGACTTGATATCTCAGTGCTTCTAATACCAAACCTGAGACCCGTCCTATAACATGAGATGTGATATCCAAATCCTTCCCCTTCCCAACCTTAGACCCTTCCTTTATCATGAGATGTGATATCCAACTCCTTCCCATTCCAATCCTGAGACCCTTCCGATATCATGAGATGTGATATCTCAATGCTTCTAATATCAAACTTGAGACCCTCCCTATAGCATGAGATGTGATATCCAAGTCCTTCCCATTCCAATCCTGAGACCCTTCCTATAGCATGAGATGTGATATCTCAATGCTTCTAATACCAAACCTGAGACCCTTCCTATAACATGAGATGGGAATATCCAACTCCTTCCCATTCCAATCCTGAGACCCTTCCGATAGAAGAGATGTGATATCTCAATGCTTATACCAAGCCTGAGATCCTTCCTATAGCATGAGATGTGATATCCTACTCATTCCCATTCCAATCCTGAGACCCTTCCTATAGCATGAGATGTGATATCTCAATGCTTCTAATATCAAACTTGAGACCTTCCCTATAGCATGAGATGTGATATCCAAGTCCTTCCCATTCCAATCCTGAGACACTTCCTATAGCATGAGATGTGATATCTCAATGCTTCTAATACCAAACCTGAGACTCTTCCTATAACATGAGATGGGATATCCAACTCCTTCCCATTCCAATCCTGAGACCCTTCCGATAGCAGAGATGTGATATCTCAAAGCTTATACCAAACCTGAGACCCTTCCTATGGCTTGAGATGTCATATACAACTCCTTCCCATTCCAATCCTGAGACCCTTCCGATAGCATGAGATGTGATATCTCAATGCTTATACCAAACCTGAGACCCTTCCTATAGCATGAGATGTGATATCCAACTCCTTCCCATTCCAATCCTGAGACCCTTCCTATAGCATGAGATGTGATATCTCAATGCTTATACCAAACCTGAGACCCTTCCTATAGCATGAGATGTGATATCCAACTCCTTCCCATTCCAATCCTGAGACCCTTCCTATAGCATGAGATGTGATATCTCAATGCCTCTAATACCAAACCTGAGATCCTTCCTCTAACATGAAATGTGATATCCAACTCCTTCCCTTTCCAAACCTGAGAGCCTATCCATAGCATGAGATGTGATATCCAAGTCCTTCCCATTCCAATCCTTAGACCCTTCCTACAGCATGCAATATGATATCTCAATGATTCTAATAACAATCCTGAGACCCATCCTATAACATGAGATGGGATATCCAACTCCTTCCCATCCCAATCCTGAGACACTTCCGATTGCAGAGATGTGATATCTCAATGCTTATACCAAACCTGAAACTCTTCCTATAACATGAGATGTGATATCTGTTAGGAAAGATTTAATAATTGTAGGTAATTTTCCTTCCATGTGGCAACCCCTAAACTTTTTGCTGTTGTTTTTCACCTTGTTCTCGACTTTGCCAGAGAAGTGCAGCCTTCTGCCGCACTCCTCTGGGATTTCGCTCCTTTCTTACGGGGAAACTGACATGCCCTTAAGACAGTCAGTACCGGGAAACGCTGTTTTCCGTAGTTTCTTTTATCATGTTGCGGCTTTCGTGCAACATTACACAAGAGGGCACTGTAAGCTAAGTTGCTGCTCTCTTGGGATTCTAGCCTTCTACAGGCCCTAGATACTCTTTCAGGATTGTAACTGATCGGTGCAAGTAATTCACGGACGGGAATGGTGGCAGCGATCGTTTCTTGTGTTTTGAGCTCCTTTTGGCGTTCTAAGCACGTTTCTCGCACTTAACCCAAAATGGTGGCCTGGCTCCCAAAATGGCCAGACCACGAGGCTCCTTTGTCCTGTCCGCTGACCGTCTTGCTCCCTTCACCTTCCCCAGGTCGAGCCGACCCGGGGCCTTCCTTATTTGGGCATGTACTTTCCCGCGAAACACGGATGCTTTCGCGGGCTTCTACATGTCTTGTGTGTGCCTCCAGTATGTGGGCTGGGATGTCTGGTCCCGTGTGAATGCCTGGGACCACCGTGGTCCGTGATAGGTCCACGAATGGTGTGAGTGTTGATGAGCGGATCTCCCATTGGGTCCCCACCATTTTGGCGCGAAGGGAACCGTGGATAAGAGGGGGCTGGAAACACCACTACCATGTCGATCTCCTGAGTTCTCACGAACAAAGGAATACAGGAGCTAAGTATCCTGCAACCAAGAGGCTGAACCGAGGAATCGCTGGTGACCCGCTGAAGGACTGCTCCTCTGCACTGCTGTCACCTTGTGAAACCCTTTTCACCTTTGATCGAACCAGAAGGCCTGTACTAGTACTTCGACCCTTGGAATAGCGGGGACAGCTATTCTCGGCATCTTCACCATCTCCTGCTAGTAAGCCTTCGGAAGCGTCTCTGGGCCATCCAGCAGACTGACCAGCCTACACAGGAGTCTTGCTCTGTAACCGCCACCAGGTTGTGTAGTATATCGAGTCCTTGTCACTCTCACACGATTCGTACACTTGGCGTTCCCAGGTCTGAAGTGAGTAGTGTACATTTGTCTCAGATACACACGGCCGCTCCGTTGCCCTGCTGTGGTAACAAACTGTGCGGGTTCCTTCGTTTGGGACGTCTTTTACTCAACTCTGCTGCTGCAGACTCAACACGACGACGAGACGTCCCCTGCTCTTCTGAACCTGCCAGCGACTGAAACTGACGCGGAGAAGCCTGGGTCTGCTTGCATCGGGGTCCGGTGAGTAGCATAGCTATGAACTGGTCGCCCTCCTGCAGGAGCCCATAGCTTTTCCCCGCTGTGTCAAAACAGCACGCCTTTCCGTACTCGCGCTCTGCTTCTGCCCACAGTGGAGGCTGCGCTTGAGTCGCGGAACACTGTTGTTCTTCGTTTGTGCACTAAACTGAACTGCCTGATCTCCCTCAAAGAGAATCCCCTTTTGCCCGTTGGCACCAGCGTGTGCAGGTACTTTTGAGCACAAGGCTCCACTCTTCGTGGGGCTCGGACTTCCTTTTAGTTAGGTGCCTCTGAAGGCGGACTGGGTCTAAGCATTATTTCACACTGCCTGTTTTCCTTCCCTTTTAGGTGGACTACACATTTCGTGCATCTAACGCTTGAGACTTGTTTGTATTTGTATATATATTGTATTGGTATGGTATGTGTTGGTTTACTAGAGTTGTATTGTGATTTCTCGCTACGGTCATTGTTTTAAAGGCCTTGGAATAAATGTATATATATTTTTAATATAGCACCTGTTTGGAGTAGTTTGTAAGTGTCCTTGCTTTGTGTGCTCATTGCAGGCTTTCAGTCACCCTCACCCCTCTTGAGACCTAGTCTTGACCGCCGCGATCGCTACCTTGATTGGTCTGGCTTGTCCAGAGGTTACCCTGTTCCAAGTAATTAGGTTGGCCTTCTGAACTTCTGCGCCACCAGGACAGAGTTCAGAAATCCGTCTTAACAAATTGGTGTACAGTGGTGGGATACGACTGAAGGTATCCAGTGTTGCGCACGAACTAAGGCATTTCAAGTTATTCCTACCAGGACATGTAGTGAATTGTTGTAGTATAACTTTAAAAAGGCCATAGTCCTATCTAACAGTATGGAAACAAATACCTTGTTAACTTTAAATGCTTCCAAATCAGAAACATTGAAAAAAATGTGTGCGGAGAGAGGTGTTTCCTCTCAAGGCACGAAATTGGATATGATCAAAAGAATCGTGGCGTGGCAAGAAGCGCAGCTTGACGCTATAACTTCTGAGGACAGTGCGGAAGGAGGTGGGGCTGCTCTCACTGGTAGAACCGACGGTTCTGCCGCTGCACTGATCCACCGCCACCACGAGGACAGGGAGGATGAGATGTCTAATGTTTCCTCTGCCAGTGTTGATGGGGAGGCTATGCTTGAATTCAAGAAGCAAGAGCTGCGGTTTAGGCAGAAGGAGCTTGAATTCAGCATAGCCAAACTAAAAACCGAACAGTCAGAAAAACAGAAAGACAGGGATCACCAGTTGGAACTGGCCAAGCTTCAGGTTGCAAATGGGTCCAAGGGTCCTGGACATGGGTCTGGGGCCTCCTCTCATCCACGGTTTCCGAAAGATCTGGTCATTGTGTATGAGGAAAGGAATGACATTATGGACTGGATGAATGCGTTTGAGTATGCATGCGAAGTTCAACAAGTTGACAATGCTGATAAGATTGCCTGGTTACTCAGCAGACTGCCCCATTCTGGCTGTAGTGCCATTATGGAAATGTCGAAGGCTGAGCAAGCTGATTTCGCAATGTTAAAGCAAACTCTCATTTTAACGTTTGGGAAGACTCCGGCCCAATATTTGAAACGATTCATAGAGTATAAGAAAAAGGAAGGTGGTACTTGGGTATCTTATGTCACTGAATCCTTGAAAAACTTAACTGGCTGGGTCGAAGGTTATAAGGTTTCTACCTTCGAAGGCATGATACATCTTGTCATGCTGGAACACATTTTTGCATCTTCTTCCCCGGAGCTTAAACAGCATTTGGCCGATTCGAAGGAGATAGATCCTAAGAAGCTGGCCATTGCAGCAGACTTATGGGTGTCACATCGAGTGTCCCATAAGGACAAAACTCATCCTGGTAAGCAGGAGGAAGGGAAAAAGTCCAAAGATAAGGAGGGTGGAGAATCTGATAAATCTTCTTCTCAAAAGGGCCACAAAAAGAAAAATAAGGGTAAGACACAAGAGAACTCACAGGGTAGTGGAGGTCAGCCTCCGAAACAGAACTCTGGTTACAATAAGCCTCCCTATGTAAACAGACCCAATGGATCTTGTTTTGCTTGTGGAGCAACTGACCACGTGAAGGGGGATCCCCGGTGTAAGGTTTGACCTTTGGGGGTCCACTCCGCTAATCTGGCCTTCTCCTCCTACGAGGAAGAAGAGATTACAGGAGCATCCTTCTCCTCAGACTCATTTCCCAGCGGGATAGAGGCTGAGGTAGTTTTAGTTTCCCTGGGTTCCTGGGATCCTAAAGTCGCAGAGGCTTATGCTAGGATTACAGATAATACCAAGGACTACTTTAAAGACAGTGTGCTGATCAATGGAGTAGATACTCCAGCTCTTAGGGATAGTGGGTGCAGTCGAACTGTAGTGTTTTCTACCTTGGTAGACTCAGAGGAAGTTGCCAGAGCTACTCTGATGCCCACTAAGTTGGCTGACGGCCCACTCCGTATGTTCCCAGTAATACCTGTAAATCTTACTTTAAATGGTACAGCAGTCAGGATTCCAGTGAGCATTCAGAGAAACGTCCCGGGAAAGGTCTTGTTAGGTAATGATCTCAGAGCTTTAGGGCTCGTAGGAGACACTGCCGAAAGACCCTACACACGGTCTCAAGCACGGGCAGCATTGGCCAAGACCAATACGCCGCCCCAGCCGAAGGGGAAACCCAAGGCGAAAGGAGTCAACAAGTCAAGACGAGGGAAAGAGAATATTCCCCCGAGCTCGCCTACCACTGCGGT
The DNA here is from genome assembly GCF_040938575.1 of Ambystoma mexicanum. Taxonomy (NCBI): domain Eukaryota; kingdom Metazoa; phylum Chordata; class Amphibia; order Caudata; family Ambystomatidae; genus Ambystoma; species Ambystoma mexicanum. The sequence goes on along the minus strand of NW_027182458.1, from coordinate 1,682,511 downwards.
GGAGGAAGTTGGTCAATCGCCCGGGCCTGACGAGGAGGTGGCGATGCCTGAAGTATTTGACCCCAACGACCATCCTGAACTAAAAGACTTGTTAGTTGAAGGAGGTCCTGATAGGGACGAATTCAGTAAAGGCCAACGTGAGTGCCCATCTCTGGAAGGCCTAAGGAGACAGGCCTGCTCCCAGCTTGAGGGTGAACCTCCTGGGACGCATAGGATTTATTGGGAAGGTGGACTCCTGTATAGTGAGCCCACAGAGTCTACAGAAGGAGACCATAGGAGGTTGGTGGTTCCCCTTGCTGTTAGGCCCTTCCTCCTGCAGTTGGCGGATGAAGTGCTCCTTGCTGGTCACCTTGGTATTAAGAGGAGCAAGCAAAGGTTATCCATGCACTTCTACTGGCCCAAGATGGGGGTGCAAGTAGAAAGTCACTGCAGGAGTTGTGCCTCCTGCCAGTTATCTGGTAAGGTTGGCTCGACAATCCAAGCTCCGTTGGTACCGCTCCCAGTTGTGGGGGTACCATTTGAAAGGGTAGGGATCGACATCGTTGGTCCCCTTGACCCGCAAACATCCTCGGGCAATAGGTTTATCCTGGTGCTGGTCGACCATGCAACCAGATATCCTGAGGCCATCCCATTGAAAAATGTAACTGCCAAGTCAGTTGCAAAAGCTTTACTTGGCATATTTACTAGGGTTGGCTTCCCTAAAGAAGTTGTGTCAGATTGTGGCAGCAACTTTATGTCAAAGTATATGCAGGCTATGTGGAAAGAATGTGGGGTCACCTACAAGTTCTCTTCTGCATACCACCCCCAGACCAATGGTCTGGTGGAACGTTTCAACAGAACGTTAAAAAGCATGATTGGGGCTCTGGAGAAGCTTCAGAGAAGACAATGGGATCTTCTTTTACCATGCTTACTGTTTGCCTACCGAGAGGTACCACAGGAGGGTGTTGGCTTCAGCCCCTTCAAACTTCTGTTTGGTCATCCTGTACGGGGACCCTGTTAATAAGTAAATGACCACACTTCACTGCAATCCTTGTCTTTAGTGAGGATTTATTTAGTTAGTTCATCCAAGAGAAAGGTACCATAGCTGCTCCTCTGACTGCCCTCACAACTCCGAAAAAACCCAAGAAGGTAAACACTTTTGGAGCCTGTCCAGGCCTTCCAAGGTCCACTAAATAGTTCACCTCACCCAGGGGCTCCACCACTGTGTAAGGGCCTGACCATTTGTCCTGTAAAGCGCGAGGCCTTATTGGATTCATGATCAGGACTTGCTGACCAGGTGTAAAGTTGATGAGGGAAGCTTTCTGGTCGTACCAATGTTTCACCAGCGCTTGCCCTGCCTTCAATTTATCACTAGCCAAGCCCATCAGAAGTACCAAACCTGATACCCTTCCTATAGCGTGAGATGTGATATCCAACTCCTTCCCATCCCAATCCTGAGACACCTCCGATAGCAGAGATGTGATATCTCAATGCTTATACCAAACCTGAGACTCTTCCTATAACATGAGATATGATATCCAACTCCTTCCCGTTCCAAACCTGAGACCCTTCCTATAGCATGAGATGTGATATCCAACTCCTTCCCATTCCAATCCTGAGACCCTTCTGATAGCATGAGATGTGATATCTCAATGCTTCTAATACCAAACCTGTGATCCTTCCTATAGCATGAGATGTGATATCCAACTCCTTCCAATTCCAATCCTGAGACCCTTCCTACAGCAATAGATGTGATATCTCAATGCTTCTAATACCAAACCTGAGACCCTTCCTATAACATGAGATGGGAATATCCAACTCCTTCCCATTCCAATCCTGAGACCCTTCCGATAGCAGAGATGTGATATCTCAATGCTTATACCAAACCTGAGATCCTTCCTATAACATGAGATGTGATATCCAACTCCTTCCCATTCCAATCCTGAGACCCTTCCTATAGCATGAGATGTGATATCTCACTGCTTATACCAAACCTGAGACCCTTCCTATAGCATGAGATGTGATATCCAACTCCTTCCCATTCCAATCCTGAGACCCTTCCTATAGCATGAGATGTGATATCTCAATGCTTCTAATATCAAACTTGAGACCCTCCCTATAGCATGAGATGTGATATCCAAGTCCTTCCCATTCCAATCCTGAGACACTTCCTATAGCATGATATGTGATATCCAATGCTTCTAATACCAAACCTGAGACTCTTCCTATAACATGAGATGGGATATCTAACTCCTTCCCATTCCAATCCTGAGACCCTTCCGATAGCAGAGATGTGATATCTCAATGCTTATACGAAACCTGAGACCCTTCCTACGGCATGAGATGTCATATACAACTCCTTCCCATTCCAATCCTGAGACCCTTCCTATAGCATGAGATGTGATATCTCAATGCTTATACCAAACCTGAGACCCTTCCTATAGCATGAGATGTGATATCCAACTCCTTCCCATTCCAATCCTGAGACCCTTCCTATAGCATGAGATGTGATGTCTCAATGCTTCTAATACCAAACCTGAGATCCTTCCTATAACATGAGATGTGATATCCAACTCCTTCCATTCCAATCCTGAGACCCTTCCTATAGCATGAGATGTTATATCTCAATACTTATACCAATCCTGAGCCTTCCTATAGCATGAGATGTGATACCCAACTCCTTCCCATTCCAATCCTGAGACGCTTCCTATAGCATGAGATGTGATATCTCAATGCCTCTAATACCAAACCTGAGATCCTTCCTCTAACATGAAATGTGATATCCAACTCCTTCCCTTTCCAAATCTGAGAGCCTATCTATAGCATGAGATGTGATATCCAAGTCCTTCCCATTCCAATCCTTAGACCCTTCCTGCAGCGTGCAATATGATATCTCAATGATTCTAATAACAAACCTGAGACCCGTCCTATAACATGAGATGGGATATCCAACTCCTTCCCATTCCAATCCTGAGACACTTCTGATAGCAGAGATGTGATATCTCAATGCTTATATCAAACCTGAGACCCTTCCTATAACATGAGATCGGATATCCAACTCCTTCCCGTTCCAAACCTGAGACCCTTCCTATAGCATATGTGATATCCAACTCCTTCCCATTCCAAACATGAGACCCTTCCTATAGCAAGAATGTAATATCCAACTCCTTCCCATTCCAACCCTGAGACCATTCCTATAGCATGAGATGTGATATCTCAATGCTTCTAATACCAAACCTGAGATCCTTCGTTTGACATGAGATGTGATATCCAATTCCTCCCCATTCCAAACCTGAGAACCTTCCTACAGCATGCAATGTGATATCTCAATGCTTCTAATACCAAACCTGAGACCAGTCCTATAACATGAGATTGGATATCCAACTCCTTCCCCTTCCAAACCTGAGACCCTTCCTATAGCATGAGATGTGATATCCAACTTCTTCCCATTCCAATCCTGAGACCCTTCCTATAACATGAGATGTGATGTCTCAATGCTTCTAATACCAAACCTGAGATCTTTCCTATAACATGAGATGTGATATCCAACTCCTTCCCATTCCAATCCTGAGACCCTTCCTATAGCATGAGATGTGATATCTCAATGCTTATACCAAACCTGAGACCCTTCCTATAGCTTGAGATGTGATATCCAACTCCTTCCCATTCCAATCCTGAGACCCTTCCTATAGCATGAGATGTGATATCTCAAGGCCTCTAATACCAAACCTGAGATCCTTACTCTAACATGAATGTGATATCCAACTCCTTCCCCTTCCAAACCTGAGAGCCTTCCTATAGCATGAGATATGATATCCAAGTCCTTCCCATTCCAATCCTGAGACCCTTCCTATAACATGAAATGTGATATCCAACTCCATCCCATTCCAACCTGAGACCTTTCCTATAGCATGAGATGGGATATCCAACTCCTTCCAAATCCAATACTGATACCATTCCGATAGCATGAGATGTGATATCCCAATGCTTCTACCAAATCTGAGACCCATACTATGGCATAAGATGTGATATCAAACTCCTTCCCATTCCAATCCTGAGACCCTTCCTATAGCTTGAGATGTGATATCCAACTTCTTCCCATTCCAATTCTGAGACCCTTTCTATACCATGAGACTTGATATCTCAATGCTTCTAATACCAAACCTGAGACCCGTCCTATAACATGAGATGTGATATCCAAATCCTTCCCCTTCCAAACCTTAGACCCTTCCTTTATCATGAGATGTGATATCCAACTCCTTCCCATTCCAATCCTGAGACCCTTCCGATATCATGACATTTGTTATCTCAATGTTTCTAATATCAAACTTGAGACCCTCCCTATAGCATGAGATGTGACATCCAAGTCCTCCCCATTCCAATCCTGAGACCCTTCCTATAGCATGAGATGTGATATCTCAATGCTTCTAATACCAAACCTGAGACCCTTCCTATAACATGAGATGGGATATCCAACTCAGATGGGATATCCAACTCCTTCCCATTCCAATCCTGAGACCCTTCCGATAGCAGAGATGTGATATCTCAATGCTTATATCAAACCTGAGACCCTTCCTATGGCCTGAGATGTCATATACAACTCCTTCCCATTCCAATCCTGAGACCCTTCCTATAGCATGAGATGTGATATCTCAATGCTTATACCAAATCTGAGACCCTTCCTGTTAGGAAAGATTTCGTAATTGTAGGGAATTTTCCTTCCATGTGGCAACCCCTAAACTTTTTGCTATTGTTTTTAACCTTGTTCTTGACTTTGCCAGAGAAGTACAGCCTTCTGCCGCACTTCTCTGGGCTTTCGCTCCATTCTTACGGGGAAACTGACATGCCCTTAAGACAGTCAGTACCGGGGAACGTGGTTTCCCGTAGTTTCTTTTATCGTGTCTCAGCTTTAGTGCAACACGACACAAGAGGGCACTGTAAGCTAAGTTACAGCTCTCTTGGGTCTCTAGCCTTCTACAGGCCCTAGATACTCTTTTAGGATGGTATTTGATCGGTGCAAGTCATTCAGGGACTGGAATGGTGGCAGCGATCGTTTTGTTTATTTTGAGCTCCTTTTGGCGTTCTGAGCATGTTTTTGCACTGAACCCAAAATGGTGGCCTGGCTCCCAAAATGGCCAGGCCGCGAGGCTCCTTTGTCCTGTCCACTGTCCGTCTTGCTCCCTTCACCTTCCCCAGGTCCGGCGACCCGGGGCCTTCCTTATTTGGGCATGTACTTTCCCGCGAAACGTGGTTGCTTTCGCGGGCTTCTACATGTCGTTTGTGTGCCTCCAGGGTGTGGGCTGGGATGTCTGGTCCCAATACACATCCTGGGTGCCAGAGAGTCTAGGGTGGTGTGAATGCCTGGGACCACCGTGGTCCGTGATTGGTCCACGTATGGTATGTGTTTTTGATGAGCGGATCTCCCATTGGCTCCCCTCCGTTTTGGCGCGAAGGGAACCGTGGATAAGAGGGGGCTGGAAACACCACCACCATGTCGATCTCCTGAGTTCTCACGAACGAAGGAATACAGGAGCCAAGTATCCTGCAACTACGAGGCTGGACCGAGGAATCGCTGGTGACCCGCTGAAGGAATCCTCCTTTGCACTGCTGTCGTCCGGAGAGCCCCTGTCCTCCTTTGATCGAACCAGAAGGCCTGTACTGGTGCTTCGACCTTTGGAATAGCAGGAACAGCTATTCCCGGCATCTTCAACCATCTCCTGCCAAGTAAGCCTTCGGAAGCGTCTCTGGGCCATCCAGTTGACTGACCAGCTTACCAAGGAGTTTGGCTCTGCAACCGCCGCCAGGTTGTGTTGTATTGCGAGTCCTTGTCACTCTCCCACGCTTCGTACGCTTGGCGTCCCCAGGTCTGAAGGGAGGAGTGTACATTTGGCTCGAATACACACGGCCGCTCCGTTGTCCTGTGCGGCAACAAAACTGTGCCGGTTTCGTCGATTGGGACGTCTTTTTGCTCTACACGACTACAAAGCGTTCCCTGCTCTTCTGAACCTGCCAGCTGCTGAAACTATCGTGGAGAAGCCTGGGTCTGCTTGCTTCGGGGACCGGTGAGTAGTATATCTAGGATCTGGTCGCCCTCCTGCAGTATCCCATTGCTTTTCCCTGCTGTGTAAAAACAGCACCCTTTTGCCGCGCTCGCGCTCTGCTTCTGCCCGCTGTGGAGGCTGCGCTTGAGTTGCGGAACCTGTTCTTCTTCTGCTGTGCACTAACCCGAACTGCCTGACTTCCTCCGAAGAGCTTCCCCTTTTGCCCGTTGGCACCGGCGTGGCAGGTACTTTGAGCACAAGGCTCCACTCTTCGCAGGGCTCGGACTTCCATCTAGTTAGGTGCCTCTGAAGGCGAACTGAGTCTAAAGCATTATCGCACTGCCTGTTTTCCTTCCCTGGCAGGTGGACTACATATTTCGTGCTTTAAACGCTTGCGACTGTGTATTTGTATATATATTGGGTTGATATGGTATGTGTTGGTTTAATATTGTGATATTGTGATTTTCTCGCTACGGTCATTATTTTAAAGGCCTTAAAATAAATGTGTATCTATTTTTGATATAACAACTGTTTGGAGTAGTTTGTCAGCGCTCTTGCTTTGTGTGCTCACTGCGGGCTTTCAGTCACCCTCACCCCTCTTGAGACCTAGTCTTGACCGCCGCGATCGCTACCTTGATTGGTCTGGCTTGTCCAGAGTTTACCCTGTTCCAAGTAATTAGGTTGGCCTTCTGAACTTCTGCGCCACCAGGACAGAGTTCAGAAATCCGTCTTAACAAATTGGTGTACAGCGGTGGGATACGACTGAGGGTATCCAGTGTTGCGCTCGAACTAAGGCATTTCAGGTTATTCCAAACAGTACACGTAGTGAATTGTTATAGTATAACTTTAAAAAGGCCATAGTCCTATCAAACAGTATGGAAACAAGTACGTTGTTAACTTTAAATGCTTCCAAATCAGAAACGCTGAAAAAGATGTGTGCGGAGAGAGGTGTTTCCTCTCAAGGCACTAAATTGGAAATGATCCAGAGAATCGTGGCGTGGCAGGAAGCGCAGCTTGACGCTATAACTTCCGAGGACAGTGCAGAAGGTGGTGGGGCTGCTCTCACTGGCAGAACCGACGGTTCTGCCGCTGCACTGATCCATCGCGACCACGAGGACAGCATACCTCTCAACCATTTGTCTCGCAAAGGCGGGTGAAATCACCCGATTTTGTTTTTGGCGGGTGAGACGCCCATTGGAAAGAATGGGCGTGCAGGAGGCTTGGCGGGTGAGTCAGCCCTTTGCAAGGCGGGTGACACCCGCCAAAAGCGGGTGAGTTGAGAGCTATGAGGACAGGGAGGATGTAATGTCTAATGTTTCCTCTGCCAGTGCTGATGGGGAAGCTATGCTTGAATTCAAGAAGCAAGAGCTGCGGTTTAGGCAGCAGGAGCTTGAATTCAGCATAGCCAAACTAAAAATCGAACAGGCAGAAAAACAAAAAGACAGGGATCAGCAGTTGGAACTGGCCAAGCTTCAGGTTGCAAATGGATCCAAGGGTCCTGGACATGGGTCTGGGGCCTCCTCTCATCCACGGTTTCCAAAAGATCTGCTCAGTGTGTATGAAGAGAGGAATGACATTATGGACTGGCTGAATGCGTTTGAGTATGCATGCGAGGTCCAGGAAGTTGACAATGCTGATAAGATTGCGTGGTTCCTCAGTAGACTGCCCCATTCTGGCTGTAGTGCCATTATGGAAATGTCGAAGGCTGAGCGGGCTGATTTCGCAATGTTAAAGCAGACTCTCATTTTAAAGTTTGGGAAGACTCCGGCCCAATATTTAAAGCGTTTTCGAGAGTATAAGAAAAAGGAAGGTGGTACTTGGGTATCTTATGTCGCTGAATCTTTGAAAAACTTAACTGGCTGGGTCGAAGGCTATAAGGTTTCTACCTTCGACGGCATGATAAATCTTGTCATGCTGGAACACATTTTTGCTTCTTCTTCCCCGGAGCTTAAGCAGCATTTGGCCGATTCGAAGGAGATAGATCCTAAGAAGCTGGCCATTGCAGCAGACTTATGGGTGTCACATCGAGTGTCCCATAAGGACAAAACTCATCCTGGTAAGCAGGAGGAGGGGAAAAAGTCCAAAGATATGGAGGGTGGGGAATCTGCTAAATCTTCTTCCCAAAAGGGCCACAAAAAGAAAAACAAGGGTAAGACACAAGAGAACTCACAGGGTAGTGGAGGTGCGCCTCCGAAACAGAACTCTGTTTACAATAAGCCTCCCTACGTAAACAGACCCACTGGGGCTTGTTTTTCTTGTGGAGCAACTGACCATGTGAAGGGGGATCCCCGTTGTAAGGTTAGACCTTTGGGGGTCCACTCCGCTAATCTGGCCTTCTCCTCCTACGAGGAAGAAGAGATTACAGGAGCATCCTTCTCCTCGGACTCATTTCCCAGCGGAATAGAGGCCGAGGTAGTTTTAGTGTCCCTGGGTTCCTGGGAGCCTAAAGTCGCAGAGGCGTATGCTAGGATTCCGGATAATACCAAGCACTACTTTAAAGACAGTGTGATGATCAATGGAGTGGATACTCCAGCTCTTAGGGATAGTGGGTGCAGTCGAACTGTAGTGGATTCTACCTTGGTAGACTCAGAGGAAGTTGTCAGAGCTACTCTGATGCCCACTAAGTTGGCTGACGGCCCCCTCCGTATGTTTCCCGTGATCCCTGTTAATCTAACTTTAAATGGTACAGCTGTCAGGATTCCAGTGAGCATTCAGAGAAACGTCCCGGGAAAGGTCTTATTAGGTAATGATCTCAGAGCTTTAGGGCTCGTAGGAGACACTGCCGAACGACCCTACACACGGTCTCAAGCACGGGCAGCATTGGCCAAGTCCAATACGCCGCCCCAGCCGAAGGGGCAACCCAAGGCGAAAGGAGTCTACAAGTCAAGACGGGGGAAAGAGAATATTCCCCCGAGCTCGCCTACCACTGCGGTGGAGGAAGTTGGTCAATCGCCCGAGCCTGACGAGGAGGTGGCGATGCCTGAAGTATTCGACCCCAACGATCATCCTGAACTAAAAGACTTGTTAGTTGAAGGAGGTCCTGATAGGGACGAATTCAGTAAAGGCCAACGTGAGTGCCCATCTCTGGAAGGCCTAAGGAGACAGGCCTGCTCCCAGCTTGAGGGTGAACCTCCTGGGAAGCATAGGATTTATTGGGAAGGTGGACTCCTGTATAGTGAGCCCACAGAGTCTACAGAAGGAGACCATAGGAGGTTGGTGGTTCCCCTTGCTGTTAGGCCCTTCCTCCTGCAGTTGGCGCATGAAGTTCCCCTTGCTGGTCACCTTGGTATGAAGAGGACCAAGCAAAAGTTATCCATGCACTTCTACTGGCCCAAGATGGGGGTGCAAGTAGAAAGTCACTGCAGGAGTTGCGCCTCCTGCCAGTTGTCTGGTAAGGTTGGCGCGACAATCCAAGCTCCGTTGGTACCGCTCCCAGTTGTGGGGGTACCATTTGAAAGGGTAGGGATCGACATCGTCGGTCCCCTTGACCCGCAAACATCCTCGGGCAATAGGTTTATCCTGGTGCTGGTCGACCATGCAACCAGGTATCCTGAGGCCATCCCATTGAAAACTGTAACTGCCAAGTCAGTTGCAAAAGCTTTACTCGGCATATTTACTAGGGTTGGCTTCCCTAAAGAAGTTGTGTCAGATCGTGGCAGCAACTTTATGTCGAAGTATTTGCAGGCTATGTGGAAAGAATGTGGGGTCACCTACAAGTTCTCTTCTGCATACCACCCGCAGACCAATGGTCTGGTGGAACGTTTCAACAGAACGTTAAAGAGCATGATTGGGGCTCTGGAGGAGCCCCAGAGAAGAAAATGGGATCTTCTTTTACCATGCTTGCTGTTTGCCTACCGAGAGGTACCACAGGAGGGTGTTGGCTTCAGCCCCTTCGAACTTCTGTTCGGTCATCCCGTACGGGGACCCTTAGCCATTGTCAAGGAGGGATGGGAGATGCCCACTCCCCCTGTTACTACCAATGTAGTTGACTATGTGCTAGGGCTCAGAAAACGGATGGTACTTCTGATGGGCTTGGCTAGTGATAAATTGAAGGCAGGGCAAGCGCTGGTGAAACATTGGTACGACCAGAAAGCTTCCCTCATCAACTTTACACCCGGTCAGCAAGTCCTGATCATGAATCCAATAAGGCCTCGCGCTTTACAGGACAAATGGTCAGGCCCTTACACAGTGGTGGAGCCCCTGGGTGAGGTGAACTATTTAGTGGACCTTGGAAGGCCTGGACAGGCTCCAAAAGTGTTTCACGTGAATAGGCTGAAGGCTTTCGTCCCAAGAGTCGAAATCGCAGCACTGCTACTGGCGTCAGACGTTGAGGAAGAGGAGTCTGAACCTCTCCCCGACCTGTTCCAGAGCGGTCCTTCAGATAGCTCCGTTGAGGGTGTCCGAGTGGCCCCTCACCTGACTTCTGATCAGCAGGCTGAGGTGAAAAGTTTGCTTAGGCAGTTTTCCCCCCTGTTTTCACAGTCCCCTGGTTTGACACCTTGGTGCAAACATAACATTGACACAGGAGACAGTGTACCTACCAAAAGTAGGGGATACAGGATGTCAGATAAAGTACGGTCTTATATTAAGACCGAGGTCAACAAGATGTTAGATCTTGGGGTGATTGAACCCTCTAGTAGTCCTTGGTCCAGTCCTGTGGTGTTGGTTCCAAAGGCAGGCACTTCTGAATTGAGGTTCTGCGTGGATTACAGGGCTCTGAATGCTGTCACCAAGACAGATGCACACCCCTTGCCTCGAACAGATGAGCTGGTGGATACTTTGGGTGCCTCCAAGTACCTCAGCACATTTGACCTCACTGCTGGCTATTGGCAAATAGCTTTAGCAGAACATGCCAAGGAGAAGACAGCATTTTCTACTCCAGACGGCCTTTACCAATTCCGGGTAATGCCGTTCGGGTTGAAGAATGCACCTGCCACTTTCCAGAGGCTTGTGAATCATGTGTTGAATGGGTTGGACGAATTCTGTCTTGCATATCTGGACGATATAGCAGTTTTCAGTGCCACCTGGGAAGACCATGTGAAACACCTTGGGATTGTGCTCCAGGCTCTTCAGAAAGCCCACTTGACCATAAAGGCTAGTAAATGCCAGATTGGACAAGGCTCAGTGGTTTACCTTAGACATGAAGTAGGTGGAGGGAGGATACAGCCTCTACCCAGTAAAGTACAAGCAGTACAAGACTGGCCTACCCCCACTACACAAACCCAAGTGAGAGCCTTCTTAGGACTCACGGGGTATTATCGCAATTTTGTGGCAGACTATGGCACCATAGCTGCTCCTCTGACTGCCCTCACAACTCCGAAGAAACCCAAGAAGGTAACTTGGACTGACGAGTGTGAGAAGGCCTTCAATGGCTTAAAAGACTCCTTGTGCCAGGCCCCTGTCCTAAGGGCCCCTGATTATCAAAGACCTTTTATCGTGCAGACGGATGCCTCTGACACTGGGATAGGAGCTGTACTATCACAAGTAGATGAGAAGGGTAAGGAACACCCTATCGGTTTTATTAGTCGCCAGCTTAAGGACAGAGAGCTCAGGTGGTCCACGGTAGAGAAAGAATGTTTCTCTGTTGTGTTGGCCCTAAGGAAGCAGAGGCCCTACCTCTATGGGACCCACTTCACTGTGCAGACTGACCATAAGCCGTTAAAGTGGCTAATGAACATGAAGGGGGAGAATCCAAAGTTGCTTAGGTGGTCCATAAGTCTTCAAGGCTTCGACTTCACTATTGAGCATAGACCAGGTGTCCAACATAGCAATGCTGATGGGTTGTCCAGAATGTTTAACCGACCTGAACAAGAAACTCATCCAGGGGTGGATTAGTTCCCCCTGTCCATAGTCTGGGAGGGGCGAGTGTTAGGAAAGATTTCGTAATTGTAGGGAATTTTCCTTCCATGTGGCAACCCCTAAACTTTTTGCTATTGTTTTTAACCTTGTTCTTGACTTTGCCAGAGAAGTACAGCCTTCTGCCGCACTTCTCTGGGCTTTCGCTCCTTTCTTACGGGGAAAGTGACATGCCCTTAAGACAGTCAGTACCGGGGAACGTGGTTTCCCGTAGTTTCTTTTATCGTGTCGCAGCTTTAGTGCAACACGACACAAGAGGGCACTGTAAGCTAAGTTACAGCTCTCTTGGGTCTCTAGCCTTCTACAGGCCCTAGATACTCTTTTAGGATGGTATTTGATCGGTGCAAGTCATTCAGGGACTGGAATGGTGGCAGCGATCGTTTTGTTTATTTTGAGCTCCTTTTGGCGTTCTGAGCACGTTTTTGCACTGAACCCAAAATGGTGGCCTGGCTCCCAAAATGGCCAGGCCGCGAGGCTCCTTTGTCCTGTCCACTGTCCGTCTTGCTCCCTTCACCTTCCCCAGGTCCGGCGACCCGGGGCCTTCCTTATTTGGGCATGTACTTTCCCGCGAAACGTGGTTGCTTTCGCGGGCTTCTACATGTCGTTTGTGTGCCTCCAGGGTGTGGGCTGGGATGTCTGGTCCCAATACACATCCTGGGTGCCAGAGAGTCTAGGGTGGTGTGAATGCCTGGGACCACCGTGGTCCGTGATTGGTCCACGTATGGTATGTGTTTTTGATGAGCGGATCTCCCATTGGCTCCCCTCCGTTTTGGCGCGAAGGGAACCGTGGATAAGAGGGGGCTGGAAACACCACTACCATGTCGATCTCCTGAGTTCTCACGAACGAAGGAATACAGGAGCCAAGTATCCTGCAACTACGAGGCTGGACCTAGGAATCGCTGGTGACCCGCTGAAGGAATCCTCCTTTGCACTGCTGTCGTCCGGAGAGCCCCTGTCCTCCTTTGATCGAACCAGAAGGCCTGTACTGGTGCTTCGACCTTTGGAATAGCAGGAACAGCTATTCCCGGCATCTTCAACCATCTCCTGCCAAGTAAGCCTTCGGAAGCGTCTCTGGGCCATCCAGTTGACTGACCAGCTTACCAAGGAGTTTGGCTCTGCAACCGCCGCCAGGTTGTGTTGTATTGCGAGTCCTTGTCACTCTCCCACGCTTCGTACGCTTGGCGTCCCCAGGTCTGAAGGGAGGAGTCTACATTTGGCTCGAATACACACGGCCGCTCCGTTGTCCTGTGCGGCAACAAAACTGTGCCGGTTTCGTCGATTGGGACGTCTTTTTGCTCTACACGACTACAAAGCGTTCCCTGCTCTTCTGAACCTGCCAGCTGCTGAAACTATCGTGGAGAAGCCTGGGTCTGCTTGCTTCGGGGACCGGTGAGTAGTATATCTAGGATCTGGTCGCCCTCCTGCAGTATCCCATTGCTTTTCCCTGCTGTGTAAAAACAGCACCCTTTTGCCGCGCTCGCGCTCTGCTTCTGCCCGCTGTGAAGGCTGCGCTTGAGTTGCGGAACCTGTTCTTCTTCTGCTGTGCACTAACCCGAACTGCCTGACTTCCTCCGAAGAGCTTCCCCTTTTGCCCGTTGGCACCGGCGTGGCAGGTACTTTGAGCACAAGGCTCCACTCTTCGCAGGGCTCGGACTTCCATCTAGTTAGGTGCCTCTGAAGGCGAACTGAGTCTAAAGCATTATCGCACTGCCTGTTTTCCTTCCCTGGCAGGTGGACTACATATTCCGTGCTTTAAACGCTTGCGACTGTGTATTTGTATATATATTGGGTTGATATGGTATGTGTTGGTTTAATATTGTGATATTGTGATTTTCTCGCTACGGTCATTATTTTAAAGGCCTTAAAATAAATGTGTATCTATTTTTGATATAACAACTGTTTGGAGTAGTTTGTCAGCGCTCTTGCTTTGTGTGCTCACTGCGGGCTTTCAGTCACCCTCACCCCTCTTGAGACCTAGTCTTGACCGCCGCGATCGCTACCTTGATTGGTCTGGCTTGTCCAGAGGTTACCCTGTTCCAAGTAATTAGGTTGGCCTTCTGAACTTCTGCGCCACCAGGACGGAGTTCAGAAATCCGTCTTAACACTTCCTATAGCATGAGATGTGATATCCAACTCCTTCCCATTCCAATCCTGAGACCCTTCCTATAGCATGAGATGTGATGTCTCAATGCTTCCAATACCAAACCTGAGATCCTTCATATAACATGAGATGTGATATCCAACTCCTTCCCATTCCAATCCTGAGACCCTTATGATAGCATGAGATGTGATATCTCAATGCCTCTTATACCAAACCTGAGATCCTTCCGATAGCATGAGATGTGATATCTCAATGCTTCTAATACCAAACCTGAGATCCTTCCTATAATATGAGATGTGATTTCCAAATCCTTCCCCTTCCAAACCTGAGACCCTCCCTTTAGCATGAGATGTGATATCCAACTCCTTCCCATTCCAATCCTGAGACCCTTCTGATAGCATGAGATGTGATATCTCAATGCCTCTAATACCAAACCTGAGATCCTACCTCTAACATGAAATGTGATATCCATCTCCTTCCCTTTCCAAACCTGAGACCCTGCCTATAGCATGATATGTGATATCCAAGTCCTTCCCATTCCAATCCTGAGACCCTTCCTATAGCATGTGATGTGATATCTCAATGCTTATACAAAACCTGAGACCCTTCCTATGGCATGAGATGGCATATACAACTCCTTCCCATTCCAATCCTGAGACCCTTCATATAGCATGAGATGTGATATCTCAATGCTTATACCAAACCTGAGACCCTTCCTATAGCATGTGATGTGATATCCAACTTCTTCCCATTCCAATCCTGAGACCCTTCCTATAGCATGAGATGTGATATCTCAATGCTTATACCAAACCTGAGACCCTTCCTATAGCTTGAGATGTGATATCCAACTCCTTCCCATTCCAATCCTGAGACCCTTCCTATAGCATGAGATGTGATATCTCAAGGCCTCTAATACCAAACCTGAGATCCTTCCTCTAACATGAAATGTGATATCCAACTCCTTCCCCTTCCAAACCTGAGAGCCTTCCTATAGCATGAGATATGATATCCAAGTCCTTCCCATTCCAATCCTGAGACCCTTCCTATAACATGAAATGTGATATCCAACTCCTTCCCATTCCAACCTGAGACCCTTCCTATAGCATGAGATGGGATATCCAACTCCTTCCAAATCCAATACTGATACCCTTCCGATAGCATGAGATGTGATATCCCAATGCTTCTACCAAACCTGAGTCCCATACTATGGCATGAGATGTGATATCAAACTCCTTCCCATTCCAATCCTGAGACCCTTCTTATACCATGAGACTTGATATGTCAATGCTTCTAATACCAAACCTGAGACCCGTCCTATAACATGAGATGTGATATCCAAATCCTTCCCCTTCCAAACCTTAGACCCTTCCTTTATCATGAGATGTGATATCCAACTCCTTCCCATTCCAATCCTGAGACCCTTCCGATATCATGAGATGTGATATCTCAATGCTTATACCAAATCTGAGACCCTTCCTATGGCCTGAGATGTCATATACAACTCCTTCCCATTCCAATCCTGAGACCCTTCCTATGGCATGAGATGTGATATCTCAATGCTTATACCAAATCTGAGACCCTTCCTATAGCATGAGATGTGATATCCAACTCCTTCCCATTCCAATCCTGAGACCCTTCCTATAGCATGAGAAGTGATATCTCCATGCTTATACCAAACCTGAGACCCTTCCTATAGCATAAGATGTGATATCCAAATCCTTCCCATTCCAATCCTGAGACCCTTCCTATAGCATGAGATGTGATATCTCAATGCTTATACCAAACCTGAGACCCTTCCTATAGCATGAGATGTGATATCCAACTCCTTCCCATTCCAATCCTGAGACCCTTCCTATAGCATGAGATGTGATGTCTCAATGCTTCTAATACCAAACCTGAGATCCTTCCTATAACATGAGATGTGATATCCAACTCCTTCCCATTCCAATCCTGAGACCCTTATGATAGCATGAGATGTGATATCTCAATGCCTCTTATACCAAACCCGAGATCCTTCCGATAGCATGAGATCTGATATCTCAATGCTTCTAATACCAAACCTGAGATCCTTCCTATAATATGAGATGTGATTTCCAAATCCTTCCCCTTCCAAACCTGAGACCCTCCCTTTAGCATGAAATGTGATATCCAACTCCTTCCCATTCCAATCCTGAGACCCTTCTGATAGCATGAGATGTGATATCTCAATGCCTCTAATACCAAACCTGAGATCCTACCTCTAACATGAAATGTGATATCCATCTCCTTCCCTTTCCAAACCTGAGACCCTGCCTATAGCATGAGATGTGATATCCAAGTCCTTCCCATTCCAATCCTGAGACCCTTCCTATAGCATGTGATGTGATATCTCAATGCTTATACCAAACCTGAGACCCTTGCTATGGCATGAGATGTCATATACAACTCCTTCCCATTCCAACCCTGAGACCCTTCCTATAGCATGAGATGTGATATCTCAATGCTTATACCAAACCTGAGACCCTTCCTATTGCATGAGATGTGATATCCAACTTCTTCCCATTCCAATCCTGAGACCCTTCCTATAGCATGAGATGTGATATCTCAATGCTTATACCAAACCTGAGACCCTTCCTATAGCATAAGATGTGATATCCAATTCCTTCCCATTCCAATCCTGAGACCTTTCCTATAGCATGAGATGTGATATCTCAATGCTTCTACCAAACCTGAGTCCCATACTATGGCATGAGATGTGATATCAAACTCCTTCCCATTCCAATCCTGAGACCCTTCTTATACCATGAGACTTGATATGTCAATGCTTCTAATACCAAACCTGAGACCCGTCCTATAACATGAGATGTGATATCCAAATCCTTCCCCTTCCAAACCTTAGACCCTTCCTTTATCATGAGATGTGATATCCAACTCCTTCCCATTCCAATCCTGAGACCCTTCCGATATCATGAGATGTGATATCTCAATGCTTATACCAAATCTGAGACCCTTCCTATGGCCTGAGATGTCATATACAACTCCTTCCCATTCCAATCCTGAGACCCTTCCTATGGCATGAGATGTGATATCTCAATGCTTATACCAAATCTGAGACCCTTCCTATAGCATGAGATGTGATATCCAACTCCTTCCCATTCCAATCCTGAGACCCTTCCTATAGCATGAGAAGTGATATCTCCATGCTTATACCAAACCTGAGACCCTTCCTATAGCATAAGATGTGATATCCAAATCCTTCCCATTCCAATCCTGAGACCCTTCCTATAGCATGAGATGTGATATCTCAATGCTTATACCAAACCTGAGACCCTTCCTATAGCATGAGATGTGATATCCAACTCCTTCCCATTCCAATCCTGAGACCCTTCCTATAGCATGAGATGTGATGTCTCAATGCTTCTAATACCAAACCTGAGATCCTTCCTATAACATGAGATGTGATATCCAACTCCTTCCCATTCCAATCCTGAGACCCTTATGATAGCATGAGATGTGATATCTCAATGCCTCTTATACCAAACCCGAGATCCTTCCGATAGCATGAGATCTGATATCTCAATGCTTCTAATACCAAACCTGAGATCCTTCCTATAATATGAGATGTGATTTCCAAATCCTTCCCCTTCCAAACCTGAGACCCTCCCTTTAGCATGAAATGTGATATCCAACTCCTTCCCATTCCAATCCTGAGACCCTTCTGATAGCATGAGATGTGATATCTCAATGCCTCTAATACCAAACCTGAGATCCTACCTCTAACATGAAATGTGATATCCATCTCCTTCCCTTTCCAAACCTGAGACCCTGCCTATAGCATGAGATGTGATATCCAAGTCCTTCCCATTCCAATCCTGAGACCCTTCCTATAGCATGTGATGTGATATCTCAATGCTTATACCAAACCTGAGACCCTTGCTATGGCATGAGATGTCATATACAACTCCTTCCCATTCCAACCCTGAGACCCTTCCTATAGCATGAGATGTGATATCTCAATGCTTATACCAAACCTGAGACCCTTCCTATTGCATGAGATGTGATATCCAACTTCTTCCCATTCCAATCCTGAGACCCTTCCTATAGCATGAGATGTGATATCTCAATGCTTATACCAAACCTGAGACCCTTCCTATAGCATAAGATGTGATATCCAATTCCTTCCCATTCCAATCCTGAGACCTTTCCTATAGCATGAGATGTGATATCTCAATGCTTATACCAAACCTGAGACCCTTCCTATAGCATGAGATGTGATATCCAACTCCTTCCCATTCCAATCCTGAGACCCTTCCTATAGCATGAGATGTGATGTCTCAATGCTTCTAATACCAAACCTGAGATCCTTCCTATAACATGAGATGTGATATCCAACTCCTTCCCATTCCAATCCTGAGACCCTTCCTATAGCATGAGATGTGATATCCAACTTCTTCCCATTCCAATCCTGAGACCCTTCCTATAGCATGAGATGTGATATCTCAATGCTTATACCAAACCTGAGATCCTTCCTCTAACATGAAATGTGATATCCAACTCCTTCCCCTTCCAAACCTGAGAGCCTTCCTATAGCATGAGATATGATATCCAAGTCCTTCCCATTCCAATCCTGAGACCCTTCCTATAACATGAAATGTGATATCCAACTCCTTCCCATTCTAACATGAGACCCTTCCTATAGCATGAGATGGGATATCCAACTCCTTCCAAATCCAATACTGATACCCTTCCGATAGCATGACATGTGATATCCCAATGCTTCTACCAAACCTGAGACCCATACTATGGCATGAGATGTGATATCAAACTCCTTCCCATTCCAATCCTGAGACGCTTCCTATAGCTTGAGATGTGATATCCAACTCCTTCCCATTCCAATTCTGAGACCCTTCTTATACCATGAGATTTGATATCTCAATGCTTCTAATACCAAACCTGAGACCCGTCCTATAACATGAGATGTGATATCCAAATCCTTCCCCTTCCAAACCTTAGACCCTTCCTTTATCATGAGATGTGATATCCAACTCCTTCCCATTCCAATCCTGAGACCCTTCCGATATCATGAGATTTGTTATCTCAATGCTTCTAATATCAAACTTGAGACCCTCCCTATAGCATGAGATGTGATATCCAACTCCTTCCCGTTCCAATCCTGAGACCCTTCTGATAGCATGAGATGTGATATCTCAATGCCTCTAATACCAAACCTGAGATCCTACCTCTAACATGAAATGTGATATCCATCTCCTTCCCTTTCCAAACCTGAGACCCTGCCTATAGCATGATATGTGATATCCAAGTCCTTCCCATTCCAATCCTGAGACCCTTCCTATAGCATGTGATGTGATATCTCAATGCTTATACAAAACCTGAGACCCTTCCTATGGCATGAGATGGCATATACAACTCCTTCCCATTCCAATCCTGAGACCCTTCATATAGCATGAGATGTGATATCTCAATGCTTATACCAAACCTGAGACCCTTCCTATAGCATGTGATGTGATATCCAACTTCTTCCCATTCCAATCCTGAGACCCTTCCTATAGCATGAGATGTGATATCTCAATGCTTATACCAAACCTGAGACCCTTCCTATAGCTTGAGATGTGATATCCAACTCCTTCCCATTCCAATCCTGAGACCCTTCCTATAGCATGAGATGTGATATCTCAAGGCCTCTAATACCAAACCTGAGATCCTTCCTCTAACATGAAATGTGATATCCAACTCCTTCCCCTTCCAAACCTGAGAGCCTTCCTATAGCATGAGATATGATATCCAAGTCCTTCCCATTCCAATCCTGAGACCCTTCCTATAACATGAAATGTGATATCCAACTCCTTCCCATTCCAACCTGAGACCCTTCCTATAGCATGAGATGGGATATCCAACTCCTTCCAAATCCAATACTGATACCCTTCCGATAGCATGAGATGTGATATCCCAATGCTTCTACCAAACCTGAGTCCCATACTATGGCATGAGATGTGATATCAAACTCCTTCCCATTCCAATCCTGAGACCCTTCTTATACCATGAGACTTGATATGTCAATGCTTCTAATACCAAACCTGAGACCCGTCCTATAACATGAGATGTGATATCCAAATCCTTCCCCTTCCAAACCTTAGACCCTTCCTTTATCATGAGATGTGATATCCAACTCCTTCCCATTCCAATCCTGAGACCCTTCCGATATCATGAGATGTGATATCTCAATGCTTATACCAAATCTGAGACCCTTCCTATGGCCTGAGATGTCATATACAACTCCTTCCCATTCCAATCCTGAGACCCTTCCTATAGCATGAGATGTGATATCTCAATGCTTATACCAAATCTGAGACCCTTCCTATAGCATGAGATGTGATATCCAACTCCTTCCCATTCCAATCCTGAGACCCTTCCTATAGCATGAGAAGTGATATCTCCATGCTTATACCAAACCTGAGACCCTTCCTATAGCATAAGATGTGATATCCAAATCCTTCCCATTCCAATCCTGAGACCCTTCCTATAGCATGAGATGTGATATCTCAATGCTTATACCAAACCTGAGACCCTTCCTATAGCATGAGATGTGATATCCAACTCCTTCCCATTCCAATCCTGAGACCCTTCCTATAGCATGAGATGTGATGTCTCAATGCTTCTAATACCAAACCTGAGATCCTTCCTATAACATGAGATGTGATATCCAACTCCTTCCCATTCCAATCCTGAGACCCTTATGATAGCATGAGATGTGATATCTCAATGCTTCTTATACCAAACCTGAGATCCTTCCGATAGCATGAGATGTGATATCTCAATGCTTCTAATACCAAACCTGAGATCCTTCCTATAATATGAGATGTGATTTCCAAATCCTTCCCCTTCCAAACCTGAGACCCTCCCTTTAGCATGAAATGTGATATCCAACTCCTTCCCATTCTAATCCTGAGACCCTTCTGATAGCATGAGATGTGATATCTCAATGCCTCTAATACCAAACCTGAGATCCTACCTCTAACATGAAATGTGATATCCATCTCCTTCCCTTTCCAAACCTGAGACCCTGCCTATAGCATGAGATGTGATATCCAAGTCCTTCCCATTCCAATCCTGAGACCCTTCCTATAGCATGTGATGTGATATCTCAATGCTTATACCAAACCTGAGACCCTTGCTATGGCATGAGATGTCATATACAACTCCTTCCCATTCCAACCCTGAGACCCTTCCTATAGCATGAGATGTGATATCTCAATGCTTATACCAAACCTGAGACCCTTCCTATAGCATGAGATGTGATATCCAACTTCTTCCCATTCCAATCCTGAGACCCTTCCTATAGCATGAGATGTGATATCTCAATGCTTATACCAAACCTGAGACCCTTCCTATAGCATAAGATGTGATATCCAAATCCTTCCCATTCCAATCCTGAGACCCTTCCTATAGCATGAGATGTGATATCTCAATGCTTATACCAAACCTGAGACCCTTCCTATAGCATGAGATGTGATATCCAACTCCTTCCCATTCCAATCCTGAGACCCTTCCTATAGCATGAGATGTGATGTCTCAATGCTTCTAATACCAAACCTGAGATCCTTCCTATAACATGAGATGTGATATCCAACTCCTTCCCATTCCAATCCTGAGACCCTTCCTATAGCATGAGATGTGATATCCAACTTCTTCCCATTCCAATCCTGAGACCCTTCCTATAGCATGAGATGTGATATCTCAATGCTTATACCAAACCTGAGATCCTTCCTCTAACATGAAATGTGATATCCAACTCCTTCCCCTTCCAAACCTGAGAGCCTTCCTATAGCATGAGATATGATATCCAAGTCCTTCCCATTCCAATCCTGAGACCCTTACTATAACATGAAATGTGATATCCAACTCCTTCCCATTCTAACATGAGACCCTTCCTATAGCATGAGATGGGATATCCAACTCCTTCCAAATCCAATACTGATACCCTTCCGATAGCATGACATGTGATATCCCAATGCTTCTACCAAACCTGAGACCCATACTATGGCATGAGATGTGATATCAAACTCCTTCCTATTCCAATCCTGAGACGCTTCCTATAGCTTGAGATGTGATATCCAACTCCTTCCCATTCCAATTCTGAGACCCTTCTTATACCATGAGACTTGATATCTCAATGCTTCTAATACCAAACCTGAGACCCGTCCTATAACATGAGATGTGATATCCAAATCCTTCCCCTTCCAAACCTTAGACCCTTCCTTTATCATGAGATGTGATATCCAACTCCTTCCCATTCCAATCCTGAGACCCTTCCGATATCATGAGATTTGTTATCTCAATGCTTCTAATATCAAACTTGAGACCCTCCCTATAGCATGAGATGTGACATCCAAGTCCTTCCCATTCCAATCCTGAGACCCTTCCTATAGCATGAGATGTGATATCTCAATGCTTCTAATACCAAACCTGAGACCCTTCCTATAACATGAGATGGGATATCCAACTCCTTCCCATTCCAATCCTGAGACCCTTCCGATAGCAAAGATGTGATATCTCAGTGCTTATACCAAACCTGAGACCCTTCCTAAGGCCTGAGATGTCATATACAACTCCTTCCCATTCCAATCCTGAGACCCTTCCTATAGCATGAGATGTGATATCTCAATGCTTATACCAAATCTGAGACCCTTCCTATAGCATGAGATGTGATATCCAACACCTTCCCATTCCAATCCTGAGACCCTTCCTATAGCATGAGAAGTGATATCTCCATGCTTATACCAAACCTGAGACCCTTCCTATAGCATGAGATGTGATATCCAAATCCTTCCCATTCCAATCCTGAGACCCTTCCTATAGCATGATATGTGATATCTCAATGCTTATACCAAACCTGAGAGCCTACCTATAGCATGGGATGTGATATCCAAGTCCATCCCATTCCAATCCTTAGACCCTTCCTACAGCATGCGATGTGATATCTCAATGATTCTAATACCAAACCAGAGACCTGTCCTTTAACATGAGATGGGATATCCAACTCCTTCCCATTCCAATCCTGAGCCACTCCTGATAGCAGAGATGTGATATCTCAATGCTTATACCAAACCTGAGACCCTTCCTATAACATGAGATGTGATATCCAACTCCTTCCCGTTCCAAACCTGAGACACTTCCTATAGCATATGTGATATCCAACTCCTTCCCATTCCAAACATGAGACCCTTCCTATAGCAAGAATGTAATATCCAACTCCTACCCATTCCAATCCTGAGACCATTCCTATAGCATGAGATGTGATATATCAATGCTTCTAATACCAAACCTGAGATCCTTCCTTTGACATGAGATGTGATATCCAAATCCTTCCCATTCCAATCCTGAGACCCTTCCAATAGCAAGAGATGTGATATCCAAATCCTTCCCATTCCAATCCTGAGACCCTTCCTATAACATGAGATGTGATATTCAACTCCTTCTCATTCCAACCTGAGACACTTCCTATAGCATGAGAAGGGATATCCAACTCCTTCCCAATCCAATCCTGAGAACCTTCCGATAGCAGAGATGTGATATCTCAATGCTTATACCAAACCTGAGAACCTTCCTATGGCATGAGATGTGATATCCAACTCCTTGCCATTCAAATCCTGAGACCCTTCCTATAGCATGAGATGTGATATCTCAATGCTTCTACCAAACCTGAGACCCTTCCTTTAGCATGAGATGTGATATCCAAATCCTTCACATTCCAATCCTGAGACCCTTCCTATAGCATGAGATGTGATATCTCAATGCTTCTAATACCAAACCTGAGATCCTTCCTATAACATGAGATGTGATATCCAATTCCTTCCCATTCCAAACCTGAGACCCTTCCTATTGGATGAGATGTGATATCCAACTCCTTCCCATTCCAACCCTGAGACCCTTCCTATACCATGAGATGTGATATCTCAATGCTTCTAATACCAAACCTGGGAACCGTCCTATAACATGAGATGTGATATCTCAATATTTCTAATAAAAAACCTGAGACCCTTCCTATAACATGAGATGTGATATCCAATTCCTTCCCATTCCAAACCTGAAACCCTTCCTATTGGATGAGATGTGATATCCAAATCCTTCCCCTTCCAAACCTGAGACCCTTCCTTTAGCATGAGATGTGATATCCAAATACTTCCCATTCCAATCCTAAAACACTTCCTATAGCATGAGATGTGATATCTCAATGTTTCTAATAAAAAACCTGAGACCCTTCCTATAGCAAGAGATGTGATATCCAAATCCTTCCCATTCCAATCCTGAGACCCTTCCTGTATATAACATGAGATGTGATATCCAACTCCTTCCCATTCCAACCTGAGACCCTTCCTATAGCATGAGATGTGATGTCCAACTCCTTACCATTCAAATCCTGAGACCCTCCCTATAACAAGAGATGTCATATCCAACTCCTTCCCATTCCAAACCTGAGACCCTTCCTATAACTTGAGATGTCATATACAACTCCTTCCCATTCCAATCCTGAGACCCTTCCTATAGCATGAGATGTGATATCTCAATGCTTATACCAAACCTGAGACCCTTCCTATAGCATGAGATGTGATATCCAACTCCTTCCCATTCCAATCCTGAGACCCTTCCTATAGCATGAGATGTGATGTCTCAATGCTTCTAATACCAAACCTGAGATCCTTCCTATAACATGAGATGTGATATCCAACTCCTTCCATTCCAATCCTGAGACCCTTCCTATAGCATGAGATGTTATATCTCAATACTTATACCAATCCTGAGCCTTCCTATAGCATGAGGTACAGATACCGAGAAGTGAAGCCCTTATATGGGTTGTTGCGCACACATTATGATTGGTTCACTCAAAAAGTGGTTATTCTAGTATAAACGGGTCATTAGCAGCAGTAGCAGAGCTTAGAAGGGTAACTTCTCGACTCCCCTTCTATACAATAAGCAATAAGAAAGGTGATGCCTGCCTATCTGCGCTACCCTAGCCAGACAGTAATCCAAGGTTAGTTTTGTAGCAGAAATTAACCCAATGCCACACTATCGTGGGTTATACAGCAAGTATTTTTAATTAACAAAAGCAAATCAACTCTACACGCCAACACGTGTTTCAGCCCTCTCTGGGCCGTCCTCAGGGCGTTTGTATATTACAATTAAGTGTAACTGTTCAATAGGCATGACGAAATACATTTAACCAATGTTAAACCAAAGTAATGAAACAGCCAATCCATTCAGTAGAATCAAAATTAGTTGCATGGATCATATAATTCATAAGGTGGAGAGGAGGAGTAGGATAGAGGGCAAAAGAAGGGGTGTGGGGAGAAAAAGGAGAGAAGAAAAAACAAAATGTTAGCATTAAAAAATGAACATTATTATTGAAAGTTTGACTTTAAATAAAGGTTCATGTTATCAACCTGTAGTTACTAAGTTACTTGATACTGAGTACTGGAGTAACTTATAGAAAATTATTCTTATTAGGTGAAGTCGTTACACCAAAAAGACAGCAAAATGGTCAAATGTTATGCTGTACCTTAAATTGGTTGATATTGCCAAATAGGTGTCCTATGTAGGGTAGATAGGTTCGAATCTGAAAAAGGCTGTAGTGAGTATACAAAAGCATGAGATGTGATACCCAACTCCTTCCCATTCCAATCCTGAGACGCTTCCTATAGCATGAGATGTGATATCTCAATGCCTCTAATACCAAACCTGAGATCCTTCCTCTAACATGAAATGTGATATCCAACTCCTTCCCTTTCCAAATCTGAGAGCCTATCTATAGCATGAGATGTGATATCCAAGTCCTTCCCATTCCAATCCTTAGACCCTTCCTGCAGCGTGCAATATGATATCTCAATGATTCTAATAACAAACCTGAGACCCGTCCTATAACATGAGATGGGATATCCAACTCCTTCCCATTCCAATCCTGAGACACTTCTGATAGCAGAGATGTGATATCTCAATGCTTATACCAAACCTGAGACCCTTCCTATAACATGAGATCGGATATCCAACTCCTTCCCGTTCCAAACCTGAGACCCTTCCTATAGCATATGTGATATCCAACTCCTTCCCATTCCAAACATGAGACCCTTCCTATAGCAAGAATGTAATATCCAACTCCTTCCCATTCCAACCCTGAGACCATTCCTATAGCATGAGATGTGATATCTCGATGCTTCTAATACCAAACCTGAGATCCTTCGTTTGACATGAGATGTGATATCCAATTCCTCCCCATTCCAAACCTGAGAACCTTCCTACAGCATGCAATGTGATATCTCAATGCTTCTAATACCAAACCTGAGACCAGTCCTATAACATGAGATTGGATATCCAACTCCTTCCCGTTCCAAACCTGAGACCCTTCCTATAGCATGAGATGTGATATCCAACTTCTTCCCATTCCAATCCTGAGACCCTTCCTATAACATGAGATGTGATGTCTCAATGCTTCTAATACCAAACCTGAGATCTTTCCTATAACATGAGATGTGATATCCAACTCCTTCCCATTCCAATCCTGAGACCCTTCCTATAGCATGAGATGTGATATCTCAATGCTTATACCAAACCTGAGACCCTTCCTATAGCTTGAGATGTGATATCCAACTCCTTCCCATTCCAATCCTGAGACCCTTCCTATAGCATGAGATGTGATATCTCAAGGCCTCTAATACCAAACCTGAGATCCTTCCTCTAACATGAATGTGATATCCAACTCCTTCCCCTTCCAAACCTGAGAGCCTTCCTATAGCATGAGATATGATATCCAAGTCCTTCCCATTCCAATCCTGAGACCCTTCCTATAACATGAAATGTGATATCCAACTCCATCCCATTCCAACCTGAGACCTTTCCTATAGCATGAGATGGGATATCCAACTCCTTCCAAATCCAATACTGATACCATTCCGATAGCATGAGATGTGATATCCCAATGCTTCTACCAAATCTGAGACCCATACTATGGCATAAGATGTGATATCAAACTCCTTCCCATTCCAATCCTGAGACCCTTCCTATAGCTTGAGATGTGATATCCAACTTCTTCCCATTCCAATTCTGAGACCCTTTCTATACCATGAGACTTGATATCTCAATGCTTCTAATACCAAACCTGAGACCCGTCCTATAACATGAGATGTGATATCCAAATCCTTCCCCTTCCAAACCTTAGACCCTTCCTTTATCATGAGATGTGATATCCAACTCCTTCCCATTCCAATCCTGAGACCCTTCCGATATCATGACATTTGTTATCTCAATGTTTCTAATATCAAACTTGAGACCCTCCCTATAGCATGAGATGTGACATCCAAGTCCTCCCCATTCCAATCCTGAGACCCTTCCTATAGCATGAGATGTGATATCTCAATGCTTCTAATACCAAACCTGAGACCCTTCCTATAACATGAGATGGGATATCCAACTCAGATGGGATATCCAACTCCTTCCCATTCCAATCCTGAGACCCTTCCGATAGCAGAGATGTGATATCTCAATGCTTATATCAAACCTGAGACCCTTCCTATGGCCTGAGATGTCATATACAACTCCTTCCCATTCCAATCCTGAGACCCTTCCTATAGCATGAGATGTGATATCTCAATGCTTATACCAAATCTGAGACCCTTCCTATAGCATGAGATGTGATATCCAACTCCTTCCCATTCCAATCCTGAGACCCTTCCTATAGCATGAGATGTGATGTCTCAATTCTTCCAATACCAAACCTGAGATCCTTCCTATAACATGAGATGTGATATCCAACTCCTTCCCATTCCAATCCTGAGACCCTTATGATAGCATGAGATGTGATATCTCAATGCCTCTTATACCAAACCTGAGATCCTTCCGATAGCATGAGATGTGATATCTCAATGCTTCTAATACCAAACCTGAGATCCTTCCTATAATATGAGATGTGATTTCCAAATCCTTCCCCTTCCAAACCTGAGACCCTCCCTTTAGCATGAGATGTGATATCCAACTCCTTCCCATTCCAATCCTGAGACCCTTCTGATAGCATGAGATGTGATATCTCAATGCCTCTAATACCAAACCTGAGATCCTACCTCTAACATGAAATGTGATATCCATCTCCTTCCCTTTCCAAACCTGAGACCCTGCCTATAGCATGATATGTGATATCCAAGTCCTTCCCATTCCAATCCTGAGACCCTTCCTATAGCATGTGATGTGATATCTCAATGCTTATACAAAACCTGAGACCCTTCCTATGGCATGAGATGGCATATACAACTCCTTCCCATTCCAATCCTGAGACCCTTCCTATAGCATGAGATGTGATATCTCAATGCTTATACCAAACCTGAGACCCTTCCTATAGCATGTGATGTGATATCCAACTTCTTCCCATTCCAATCCTGAGACCCTTCCTATAGCATGAGATGTGATATCTCAATGCTTATACCAAACCTGAGACCCTTCCTATAGCTTGAGATGTGATATCCAACTCCTTCCCATTCCAATCCTGAGACCCTTCCTATAGCATGAGATGTGATATCTCAAGGCCTCTAATACCAAACCTGAGATCCTTCCTCTAACATGAAATGTGATATCCAACTCCTTCCCCTTCCAAACCTGAGAGCCTTCCTATAGCATGAGATATAATATCCAAGTCCTTCCCATTCCAATCCTGAGACCCTTCCTATAACATGAAATGTGATATCCAACTCCTTCCCATTCCAACCTGAGACCCTTCCTATAGCATGAGATGGGATATCCAACTCCTTCCAAATCCAATACTGATACCCTTCCGATAGCATGAGATGTGATATCCCAATGCTTCTACCAAACCTGAGTCCCATACTATGGCATGAGATGTGATATCAAACTCCTTCCCATTCCAATCCTGAGACCCTTCTTATACCATGAGACTTGATATGTCAATGCTTCTAATACCAAACCTGAGACCCGTCCTATAACATGAGATGTGATATCCAAATCCTTCCCCTTCCAAACCTTAGACCCTTCCTTTATCATGAGATGTGATATCCAACTCCTTCCCATTCCAATCCTGAGACCCTTCCGATATCATGAGATGTGATATCTCAATGCTTATACCAAATCTGAGACCCTTCCTATGGCCTGAGATGTCATATACAACTCCTTCCCATTCCAATCCTGAGACCCTTCCTATAGCATGAGATGTGATATCTCAATGCTTATACCAAATCTGAGACCCTTCCTATAGCATGAGATGTGATATCCAACTCCTTCCCATTCCAATCCTGAGACCCTTCCTATAGCATGAGAAGTGATATCTCCATGCTTATACCAAACCTGAGACCCTTCCTATAGCATAAAATGTGATATCCAAATCCTTCCCATTCCAATCCTGAGACCCTTCCTATAGCATGAGATGTGATATCTCAATGCTTATACCAAACCTGAGACCCTTCCTATAGCATGAGATGTGATATCCAACTCCTTCCCATTCCAATCCTGAGACCCTTCCTATAGCATGAGATGTGATGTCTCAATGCTTCTAATACCAAACCTGAGATCCTTCCTATAACATGAGATGTGATATCCAACTCCTTCCCATTCCAATCCTGAGACCCTTATGATAGCATGAGATGTGATATCTCAATGCCGCTTATACCAAACCTGAGATCCTTCCGATAGCATGAGATGTGATATCTCAATGCTTCTAATACCAAACCTGAGATCCTTCCTATAATATGAGATGTGATTTCCAAATCCTTCCCCTTCCAAACCTGAGACCCTCCCTTTAGCATGAAATGTGATATCCAACTCCTTCCCATTCCAATCCTGAGACCCTTCTGATAGCATGAGATGTGATATCTCAATGCCTCTAATACCAAACCTGAGATCCTACCTCTAACATGAAATGTGATATCCATCTCCTTCCCTTTCCAAACCTGAGACCCTGCCTATAGCATGAGATGTGATATCCAAGTCCTTCCCATTCCAATCCTGAGACCCTTCCTATAGCATGTGATGTGATATCTCAATGCTTATACCAAACCTGAGACCCTTGCTATGGCATGAGATGTCATATACAACTCCTTCCCATTCCAACCCTGAGACCCTTCCTATAGCATGAGATGTGATATCTCAATGCTTATACCAAACCTGAGACCCTTCCTATAGCATGAGATGTGATATCCAACGTCTTCCCATTCCAATCCTGAGACCCTTCCTATAGCATGAGATGTGATATCTCAATGCTTATACCAAACCTGAGACCCTTCCTATAGCATAAGATGTGATATCCAAATCCTTCCCATTCCAATCCTGAGACCCTTCCTATAGCATGAGATGTGATATCTCAATGCTTATACCAAACCTGAGACCCTTCCTATAGCATGAGATGTGATATCCAACTCCTTCCCATTCCAATCCTGAGACCCTTTCTATAGCATGAGATGTGATGTCTCAATGCTTCTAATACCAAACCTGAGATCCTTCCTATAACATGAGATGTGATATCCAACTCCTTCCCATTCCAATCCTGAGACCCTTCCTATAGCATGAGATGTGATATCCAACTTCTTCCCATTCCAATCCTGAGACCCTTCCTATAGCATGAGATGTGATATCTCAATGCTTATACCAAACCTGAGATCCTTCCTCTAACATGAAATGTGATATCCAACTCCTTCCCCTTCCAAACCTGAGAGCCTTCCTATAGCATGAGATATGATATCCAAGTCCTTCCCATTCCAATCCTGAGACCCTTCCTATAACATGAAATGTGATATCCAACTCCTTCCCATTCTAACATGAGACCCTTCCTATAGCATGAGATGGGATATCCAACTCCTTCCAAATCCAATACTGATACCCTTCCGATAGCATGACATGTGATATCCCAATGCTTCTACCAAACCTGAGACCCATACTATGGCATGAGATGTGATATCAAACTCCTTCCCATTCCAATCCTGAGACGCTTCCTATAGCTTGAGATGTGATATCCAACTCCTTCCCATTCCAATTCTGAGACCCTTCTTATACCATGAGACTTGATATCTCAATGCTTCTAATACCAAACCTGAGACCCGTCCTATAACATGAGATGTGATATCCAAATCCTTCCCCTTTCAAACCTTAGACCCTTCCTTTATCATGAGATGTGATATCCAACTCCTTCCCATTCCAATCCTGAGACCCTTCCGATATCATGAGATTTGTTATCTCAATGCTTCTAATATCAAACTTGAGACCCTCCCTATAGCATGAGATGTGACATCCAAGTCCTTCCCATTCCAATCCTGAGACCCTTCCTATAGCATGAGATGTGATATCTCAATGCTTCTAATACCAAACCTGAGACCCTTCCTATAACATGAGATGGGATATCCAACTCCTTCCCATTCCAATCCTGAGACCCTTCCGATAGCAAAGATGTGATATCTCAGTGCTTATACCAAACCTGAGACCCTTCCTAAGGCCTGAGATGTCATATACAACTCCTTCCCATTCCAATCCTGAGACCCTTCCTATAGCATGAGATGTGATATCTCAATGCTTATACCAAATCTGAGACCCTTCCTATAGCATGAGATGTGATATCCAACACCTTCCCATTCCAATCCTGAGACCCTTCCTATAGCATGAGAAGTGATATCTCCATGCTTATACCAAATCTGAGACCCTCCCTATAGCATGAGATGTGACATCCAAGTCCTCCCCATTCCAATCCTGAGACCCTTCCTATAGCATGAGATGTGATATCTCAATGCTTCTAATACCAAACCTGAGACCCTTCCTATAACATGAGATGGGATATCCAACTCAGATGGGATATCCAACTCCTTCCCATTCCAATCCTGAGACCCTTCCGATAGCAGAGATGTGATATCTCAATGCTTATATCAAACCTGAGACCCTTCCTATGGCCTGAGATGTCATATACAACTCCTTCCCATTCCAATCCTGAGACCCTTCCTATAGCATGAGATGTGATATCTCAATGCTTATACCAAATCTGAGACCCTTCCTATAGCATGAGATGTGATATCCAACTCCTTCCCATTCCAATCCTGAGACCCTTCCTATAGCATGAGATGTGATGTCTCAATTCTTCCAATACCAAACCTGAGATCCTTCCTATAACATGAGATGTGATATCCAACTCCTTCCCATTCCAATCCTGAGACCCTTATGATAGCATGAGATGTGATATCTCAATGCCTCTTATACCAAACCTGAGATCCTTCCGATAGCATGAGATGTGATATCTCAATGCTTCTAATACCAAACCTGAGATCCTTCCTATAATATGAGATGTGATTTCCAAATCCTTCCCCTTCCAAACCTGAGACCCTCCCTTTAGCATGAGATGTGATATCCAACTCCTTCCCATTCCAATCCTGAGACCCTTCTGATAGCATGAGATGTGATATCTCAATGCCTCTAATACCAAACCTGAGATCCTACCTCTAACATGAAATGTGATATCCATCTCCTTCCCTTTCCAAACCTGAGACCCTGCCTATAGCATGATATGTGATATCCAAGTCCTTCCCATTCCAATCCTGAGACCCTTCCTATAGCATGTGATGTGATATCTCAATGCTTATACAAAACCTGAGACCCTTCCTATGGCATGAGATGGCATATACAACTCCTTCCCATTCCAATCCTGAGACCCTTCCTATAGCATGAGATGTGATATCTCAATGCTTATACCAAACCTGAGACCCTTCCTATAGCATGTGATGTGATATCCAACTTCTTCCCATTCCAATCCTGAGACCCTTCCTATAGCATGAGATGTGATATCTCAATGCTTATACCAAACCTGAGACCCTTCCTATAGCTTGAGATGTGATATCCAACTCCTTCCCATTCCAATCCTGAGACCCTTCCTATAGCATGAGATGTGATATCTCAAGGCCTCTAATACCAAACCTGAGATCCTTCCTCTAACATGAAATGTGATATCCAACTCCTTCCCCTTCCAAACCTGAGAGCCTTCCTATAGCATGAGATATAATATCCAAGTCCTTCCCATTCCAATCCTGAGACCCTTCCTATAACATGAAATGTGATATCCAACTCCTTCCCATTCCAACCTGAGACCCTTCCTATAGCATGAGATGGGATATCCAACTCCTTCCAAATCCAATACTGATACCCTTCCGATAGCATGAGATGTGATATCCCAATGCTTCTACCAAACCTGAGTCCCATACTATGGCATGAGATGTGATATCAAACTCCTTCCCATTCCAATCCTGAGACCCTTCTTATACCATGAGACTTGATATGTCAATGCTTCTAATACCAAACCTGAGACCCGTCCTATAACATGAGATGTGATATCCAAATCCTTCCCCTTCCAAACCTTAGACCCTTCCTTTATCATGAGATGTGATATCCAACTCCTTCCCATTCCAATCCTGAGACCCTTCCGATATCATGAGATGTGATATCTCAATGCTTATACCAAATCTGAGACCCTTCCTATGGCCTGAGATGTCATATACAACTCCTTCCCATTCCAATCCTGAGACCCTTCCTATAGCATGAGATGTGATATCTCAATGCTTATACCAAATCTGAGACCCTTCCTATAGCATGAGATGTGATATCCAACTCCTTCCCATTCCAATCCTGAGACCCTTCCTATAGCATGAGAAGTGATATCTCCATGCTTATACCAAACCTGAGACCCTTCCTATAGCATAAAATGTGATATCCAAATCCTTCCCATTCCAATCCTGAGACCCTTCCTATAGCATGAGATGTGATATCTCAATGCTTATACCAAACCTGAGACCCTTCCTATAGCATGAGATGTGATATCCAACTCCTTCCCATTCCAATCCTGAGACCCTTCCTATAGCATGAGATGTGATGTCTCAATGCTTCTAATACCAAACCTGAGATCCTTCCTATAACATGAGATGTGATATCCAACTCCTTCCCATTCCAATCCTGAGACCCTTATGATAGCATGAGATGTGATATCTCAATGCCGCTTATACCAAACCTGAGATCCTTCCGATAGCATGAGATGTGATATCTCAATGCTTCTAATACCAAACCTGAGATCCTTCCTATAATATGAGATGTGATTTCCAAATCCTTCCCCTTCCAAACCTGAGACCCTCCCTTTAGCATGAAATGTGATATCCAACTCCTTCCCATTCCAATCCTGAGACCCTTCTGATAGCATGAGATGTGATATCTCAATGCCTCTAATACCAAACCTGAGATCCTACCTCTAACATGAAATGTGATATCCATCTCCTTCCCTTTCCAAACCTGAGACCCTGCCTATAGCATGAGATGTGATATCCAAGTCCTTCCCATTCCAATCCTGAGACCCTTCCTATAGCATGTGATGTGATATCTCAATGCTTATACCAAACCTGAGACCCTTGCTATGGCATGAGATGTCATATACAACTCCTTCCCATTCCAACCCTGAGACCCTTCCTATAGCATGAGATGTGATATCTCAATGCTTATACCAAACCTGAGACCCTTCCTATAGCATGAGATGTGATATCCAACGTCTTCCCATTCCAATCCTGAGACCCTTCCTATAGCATGAGATGTGATATCTCAATGCTTATACCAAACCTGAGACCCTTCCTATAGCATAAGATGTGATATCCAAATCCTTCCCATTCCAATCCTGAGACCCTTCCTATAGCATGAGATGTGATATCTCAATGCTTATACCAAACCTGAGACCCTTCCTATAGCATGAGATGTGATATCCAACTCCTTCCCATTCCAATCCTGAGACCCTTTCTATAGCATGAGATGTGATGTCTCAATGCTTCTAATACCAAACCTGAGATCCTTCCTATAACATGAGATGTGATATCCAACTCCTTCCCATTCCAATCCTGAGACCCTTCCTATAGCATGAGATGTGATATCCAACTTCTTCCCATTCCAATCCTGAGACCCTTCCTATAGCATGAGATGTGATATCTCAATGCTTATACCAAACCTGAGATCCTTCCTCTAACATGAAATGTGATATCCAACTCCTTCCCCTTCCAAACCTGAGAGCCTTCCTATAGCATGAGATATGATATCCAAGTCCTTCCCATTCCAATCCTGAGACCCTTCCTATAACATGAAATGTGATATCCAACTCCTTCCCATTCTAACATGAGACCCTTCCTATAGCATGAGATGGGATATCCAACTCCTTCCAAATCCAATACTGATACCCTTCCGATAGCATGACATGTGATATCCCAATGCTTCTACCAAACCTGAGACCCATACTATGGCATGAGATGTGATATCAAACTCCTTCCCATTCCAATCCTGAGACGCTTCCTATAGCTTGAGATGTGATATCCAACTCCTTCCCATTCCAATTCTGAGACCCTTCTTATACCATGAGACTTGATATCTCAATGCTTCTAATACCAAACCTGAGACCCGTCCTATAACATGAGATGTGATATCCAAATCCTTCCCCTTTCAAACCTTAGACCCTTCCTTTATCATGAGATGTGATATCCAACTCCTTCCCATTCCAATCCTGAGACCCTTCCGATATCATGAGATTTGTTATCTCAATGCTTCTAATATCAAACTTGAGACCCTCCCTATAGCATGAGATGTGACATCCAAGTCCTTCCCATTCCAATCCTGAGACCCTTCCTATAGCATGAGATGTGATATCTCAATGCTTCTAATACCAAACCTGAGACCCTTCCTATAACATGAGATGGGATATCCAACTCCTTCCCATTCCAATCCTGAGACCCTTCCGATAGCAAAGATGTGATATCTCAGTGCTTATACCAAACCTGAGACCCTTCCTAAGGCCTGAGATGTCATATACAACTCCTTCCCATTCCAATCCTGAGACCCTTCCTATAGCATGAGATGTGATATCTCAATGCTTATACCAAATCTGAGACCCTTCCTATAGCATGAGATGTGATATCCAACACCTTCCCATTCCAATCCTGAGACCCTTCCTATAGCATGAGAAGTGATATCTCCATGCTTATACCAAACCTGAGACCCTTCCTATAGCATGAGATGTGATATCCAAATCCTTCCCATTCCAATCCTGAGACCCTTCCTATAGCATGAGATGTGATATCTCAATGCTTATACCAAACCTGAGAGCCTACCTATAGCATGGGATGTGATATCCAAGTCCATCCCATTCCAATCCTTAGACCCTTCCTACAGCATGCGATGTGATATCTCAATGATTCTAATACCAAACCAGAGACCTGTCCTTTAACATGAGATGGGATATCCAACTCCTTCCCATTCCAATCCTGAGCCACTCCTGATAGCAGAGATGTGATATCTCAATGCTTATACCAAACCTGAGACCCTTCCTATAACATGAGATGTGATATCCAACTCCTTCCCGTTCCAAACCTGAGACACTTCCTATAGCATATGTGATATCCAACTCCTTCCCATTCCAAACATGAGACCCTTCCTATAGCAAGAATGTAATATCCAACTCCTACCCATTCCAATCCTGAGACCATTCCTATAGCATGAGATGTGATATATCAATGCTTCTAATACCAAACCTGAGATCCTTCCTGTTAAGACGGATTTCTGAACTCTGTCCTTAACAAATTGGTGTACAGCGGTGGGATACGACTGAAGGTATCCAGTGTTGCGCTCGAACTAAGGCATTTCAGGTTATTCCAAACAGTACACGTAGTGAATTGTTGTAATATAACTTTAAAAAGGCCATAGTCCTATCAAACAGTATGGAAGCAAATACCTTGTTAACTTTAAATGCTTCCAAATCAGAAACGCTGAAAAAGATGTGTGCGGAGAGAGGTGTTTCCTCTCAAGGCACAAAATTGGAAATGATCCAGAGAATCGTGGCGTGGCAAGAAGCGCAGCTTGACGCTATAACTTCCGAGGACAGTGCAGAAGGTGGTGGGGCTGCTCTCACTGGCAGAACCGACGGTTCTGCCGCTGCACTGATCCATCGCGACCACGAGGACAGGGAGGATGTAATGTCTAATGTTTCCTCTGCCAGTGTTGATGGGGAGGCTATGCTTGAATTCAAGAAGCAAGAGCTGCGGTTTAGGCAGCAGGAGCTTGAATTCAGCATAGCCAAACTAAAAATCGAACAGGCAGAAAAACAGAAAGACAGGGATCACCAGTTGGAACTGGCCAAGCTTCAGGTTGCAAATGGATCCAAGGGTCCTAGACATGGGTCTGGGGCTTCCTCTCATCCACGGTTTCCAAAAGATCTGCTCAGTGTGTATGAAGAAAGGAATGACATTATGGACTGGCTGAATGCGCTTGAGTATGCATGCGAGGTTCAAAAAGTTGACAGTGCTGATAAGATTGCGTGGTTGCTCAGTAGACTGCCCCATTCTGGCTGTAGTGCCATTATGGAAATGTCGAAGGCTGAGCGGGCTGATTTCGCAATGTTAAAGCAAACTCTCATTTTAAAGTTTGGGAAGACTCCGGCCCAATATTTAAAGCGTTTTCGAGAGTATAAGAAAAAGGAAGGTGGTACTTGGGTATCTTATGTCGCTGAATCTTTGAAAAACTTAACTGGCTGGGTTGAAGGTTATAAGGTTTCTACCTTCGAAGGCATGCTAAATCTTGTCATGCTGGAACATATTTTTGCTTCTTCTTCCCCGGAGCTTAAGCAGCATTTGGCCGATTCGAAGGAGATAGATCCTAAGAAGCTGGCCATTGCAGCAGACTTATGGGTGTCACATCGAGTGTCCCATAAGGACAAAACTCATCCTGGTAAGCAGGAGGAAGGGAAAAAGTCCAAAGATATGGAGGGTGGGGAATCTGCTATATCTCCTTCCCATAAGGGCCACAAAAAGAAAAACAAGGGTACGACACAAGAGAACTCACAGGGTAGTGGAGGTTCGCCTCCGAAACAGAACTCTGGTTACAATAAGCCTCCCTACGTAAACAGACCCACTGGGGCTTGTTTTTCTTGTGGAGCAACTGACCATGTGAAGGGGGATCCCCGGTGTAAGGTTAGACCTTTGGGGGTCCACTCCGCTAATCTGGCCTTCTCCTCCTACGAGGAAGAAGAGATTACAGGAGCATCCTTCTCCTCAGACTCATTTCCCAGCGGAATAGAGGCTGAGGTAGTTTTAGTGTCCCTGGGTTCCTGGGAGCCTAAAGTCGCAGAGGCTTATGCTAGGATTCCGGATAATACCAAGCACTACTTTAAAGACAGTGTGCTGATCAATGGAGTGGATACTCCAGCTCTTAGGGATAGTGGGTGCAGTCGAACTGTAGTGGATTCTACCTTGGTAGACTCAGAGGAAGTTGCCAGAGCTACTCTGATGCCCACTAAGTTGGCTGACGGCCCCCTCCGTATGTTTCCCGTGATCTCTGTAAATCTTACTTTAAATGGTACAGCAGTCAGGATTCCAGTGAGCATTCAGAGAAACGTCCCGGGAAAGGTCTTGTTGGGTAATGATCTCAGAGCTTTAGGGCTCGTAGGAGACACTGCCGAAAGACCCTACACACGGTCTCAAGCACGGGCAGCATTGGCCAAGACCAATACGCCGCCCCAGCCAAAGGGGAAACCCAAGGCGAAAGGAGTCTACAAGTCAAAACGAGGGAAAGAGAATATTCCCCCGAGCTCGCCTACCACTGCGGTGGAGGAAGTTGGTCAATCGCCCCGGCCTGACGAGGAGGTGGCGATGCCTGAAGTATTCGACCCCAAAGATCATCCTGAACTAAAAGACTTGTTAGTTGAAGGAGGTCCTGATAGGGACGAATTCAGTAAAGGCCAACGTGAGTGCCCATCTCTGGAAGGGCTAAGGAGACAGGCCTGCTCCCAGCTTGAGGGTGAACCTCCTGGGATGCATAGGATTTACCAGGAAGGTGGACTCCTGTATAGTGAGCCCACAGAGTCTACAGGAGGAGACCATAGGAGGTTGGTGGTTCCCCTTGCTGTTAGGCCCTTCCTCCTGCAGTTGGCGCATGTCGTTCCCCTTGCTGGTCACCTTGGTATGAGGAGGACCAAGCAAAGGTTATCCATGCACTTCTACTGGCCCAAGATGGGGGAGCAAGTAGAAAGTCACTGCAGGAGTTGTGCCGCCTGCCAGTTGTCTGGTAAGGTTGGCGCGACAATCCAAGCTCCGTTGGTACCGCTCCCAGTTGTGGGGGTACCATTTGAAAGGGTAGGGATCGACATGGTTGGTCCCCTTGACCCGCAAACATCCTCGGGCAATAGGTTTATCCTGGCGCTGGTCGACCATGCAACCAGGTATCCTGAGGCCATCCCATGGAAAACTGTAACTGCCAAGTCAGTTGCAGAAGCTTTACTCGGCATATTTACTAGGGTTGGCTTCCCTAAAGAAGTTGTGTCGGATCATGGCAGCAACTTTATGTCGAAGTATAGGCAGGCTATGTGGAAAGAATGTGGGGTCACCTACGGGTTCTCTTCTGCATACCACCCCCAGACCAATGGTCTGGGGGGGCGTTTCAACAGGACGTTAAAGAGCGTGATTGGGGCTCTGGAGGAGCCTCAGAGAAGAAAATGGGATCTTCTTGTTTCATGCTTACTGTTTGCCTACCGAGAGGTACCACAGGAGGGTGTTGGCTTCAGCCCCTTCGAACTTCTGTTCGGTCATCCCGTACGGGGACCCTTAGCCATCGTCAAAGAGGGATGGGAGATGCCCACTCCCCCTGTTACTACCAACGTAGTTGATTATGTGCTAGGGCTCAGAAAACGGATGGTACTTCTGATGGTCTTGGCTAGTGATAAATTGAAGGCAGGGCAAGCGCTGGTGAAACATTGGTACGACCAGAAAGCTTCCCTCATCAACTTTACACTTGGTCAGCAAGTCCTGAACATGAATCTCATAAGGCCTCGAGCTTTACAGGACAAATGGTCAGGCCCTTACCCAGTGGTGGAGCCCCTGGGTGAGGTTAACTATTCAGTGGACCTTGGAAGGCCTGGACAGGCTCCAAAAGTGCTTCACGTGAATAGGCTGAAGGCTTTCGGCCCAAGCGTGGAAATCGCAGCACTGCTACTGGCTTCAGACGTTGCGGGAGAGGAGTCTGAACCTCTCCCCGACCTGTTCCCAAGCAGTCCTTCAGATAGCTCTTTTGAGGGTGTCCGAGTGGCCCCTCACCAAAATGGACAAGGCTCATTGGTTTACCTTGGACATGAAGTAGGTGGAGGGAGGAGACAGCCTCTACTCAGTCAGGTACAAGCAGTACAAGACTGGCCTACCCCCACTACGCAAACCCAAGTGAGAGCCTTCTTAGGACTCACGGGGTATTACCGCAATTTTGTGGCAGACTATGGCACCATAGCTGCTCCTCTGACTGCCCTCACAACTCTGAAGAAACCCAAGAAGGTAACTTGGACCGACGAGTGTGAGAAGGCCTTCAATGGCTTGAAAGACTCCTTGTGCCAAGCCCCTGTGCTCAGGGCCCCTGATTATCAAAGACCTTTTATCGTGCAGACGGATGCCTCTGACACTGGGATAGGAGCTGTACTATCACAAGTAGATGAGAAGGGTAAGGAACACCCTATCGGTTTTATTAGTCGCCAGTTTAAGGACAGAGAGCTCAGATGGTCCACGGTAGAGAAAGAATGTTTCTCTGTTGTGTGGGCCCTAAGGAAGCTGAGGCCCTACCTCTATGGGACCCACTTCACTGTGCAGACTGACCATAAGCCGTTAAAGTGGCTAATGAACATGAAGGGGGAGAATCCAAAGTTGCTTAGGTGGTCCATAAGTCTACAAGGCTCCGACTTCACTATTGAGCATAGGCCAGGTGTCCAACATAGCAATGCTGATGGGTTGTCCAGAATGTTTAACCGACCTGAACAAGAGACTCATCCAGGGGTGGATTAGTTCCCCCTGTCCATAGTCTGGGAGGGGCGAGTGTTAGGAAAGATTTCGTAATTGTAGGTAATTTTCCTTCCATGTGGCAACCCCTAAACTTTTTGCTATTGTTTTTAACCTTGTTCTTGACTTTGCCAGAGAAGTACAGCCTTCTGCTGCACTTCTCTGGGCTTTCGCTCCTTTCTTACGGGGAAACTGACATGCCCTTAAGACAGTCAGTACCGGGGAACGCTGTTTCCCGTAGTTTCTTTTATCGTGTTGCGGCTTTAGTGCAACATGACACAAGAGGGCACTGTAAGCTAAGTTACAGCTCTCTTGGGTCTCTAGCCTTCTACAGGCCCTAGATACTCTTTTAGGATGGTATTTGATCGGTGCAAGTCATTCAGGGACTCGAATGGTGGCAGCGATCGTTTTGTTTATTTTGAGCTCCTTTTGGCGTTCTGAGCACGTTTTTCGCACTGAACCCAAAATGGTGGCCTGGCTCCCAAAATGGCCAGACCACGAGGCTCCTTTGTCTTGTCCACTGACCGTCTTGCTCCCTTCACCTTCCCCAGGTCGAGCAACCCGGGGCCTTCCTTATTTGGGCATGTACTTTCCCGCGAAACGTGGTTGCTTTCGCGGGCTTCTACATGTCGTTTGTGTGCCTCCAGGGTGT
This sequence comes from Ambystoma mexicanum, assembly GCF_040938575.1. Classification (NCBI taxonomy): domain Eukaryota; kingdom Metazoa; phylum Chordata; class Amphibia; order Caudata; family Ambystomatidae; genus Ambystoma; species Ambystoma mexicanum. The sequence continues at coordinate 1,641,042 of NW_027182458.1, read as the reverse complement.
GGGCTGGGATGTCTGGTCCCAATACACATCCTGGGTGCCAGAGAGTCTAGGGTAGTGTGAATGCCTGGGACCACCGTGGTCCGTGATTGGTCCACGTATGGTATGTGTGTTGATGAGCGGATCTCCCATTGGCTCCCCTCCGTTTTGGCGCGAAGGGAACTGTGGATAAGAGGGGGCTGGAAACACCACTACCATGTCGATCTCCTGAGTTCTCACGAACGAAGGAATACAGGAGCCAAGTATCCTGCAACCAAGAGGCTGGACCGAGGAATCGCTGGTGACCCGCTGAAGGAATCCTCCTTTGCACTGCTGTCGTCCTTGAAACCCTTTCCTCCTTGGATCGAACCAGAAGGCCTGTACTGGTGCTTCGACCTTTGGAATAGCAGGAACAGCTATTCCCGGCGACTTCATCATCTCCTGCCAAGTAAGCCTTCGGAAGTGTCTCTGGGCCATCCAGTTGACTGACCAGCTTACAAGGGAGTCCTGCTCTGTAACCGCCGCCAGGTTGTGTTGTATTTCGAGTCCTTGTCACTCTCCCACGCTTCATACACTTGGCGTTCCCAAGTCTGAAGGGAGGAGTGTACATTTGGCTCGAATACACACGGCCGCTCCGTTGTCCTGCTGCGGCAACAAACTGTGCTGGTTTCGTCGATTGGGACGTCTTTTTGCTCTACACGACTACGAGGCGTTCCCTGCTCTTCTGAACCTGCCAGCTGCTGAAACTAACGTGGAGAAGCCTGGGTCTGCTTGCTTCGGGGACCGGTGAGTAGTTTAGCTAGGATCTGGTCGCCCTCCTGCAGTATCCCATTGCTTTTCCCTGCTGTGTAAAAACAGCACCCTTTTGGCCGTACTCGCGCTCTGCTTCTGCCCGCTGTGGAGGCTGCGCTTGAGTTGCGGAACCTGTTCTCCTTCTGCTGGGCACTAACCCGAACTGCCTGACTTCCTCCGAAGAGCTTCCCCTTTTGCCCGTTGGCACCGGCGTGGCTGGTACTTTGAGCACAAGGCTCCACTCTTCGCAGGGCTCGGACTTCCATCTAGTTAGGTGCCTCTGAAGGCGAACTGAGTCTAAAGCGTTATCGCACTGCCTGTTTTCCTTTCCTTTCAGGTGGACTACATATTTCGTGCTTTAAACGCTTGCGACTGTGTATTTGTATATATATTGTGTTGATATGGTATGTGTTGGCTTAATATTGTGATATTGTGATTTTCTCGCTACGGTCATTATTTTAAAGGCCTTAAAATAAATGTGTATCTATTTTTGATATAACAACTGTTTGGAGTAGTTTGTAAGCGCTCTTGCTTTGTGTGCTCATTGCGGGCTTTCAGTCACCCTCACCCCTCTTGAGACCTAGTCTTGACCGCCGCGATCGCTACCTTGATTGGTCTGGCTTGTCCAGAGGTTACCCTGTTCCAAGTAATTAGGTTGGCCTTCTGAACTTCTGCGCCACCAGGACAGAGTTCAGAAATCCGTCTTAACACTTCCTATGACATGAGATGTGATATCCAAATCCTTCCCATTCCAATCCTGAGACCCTTCCTATAGCAAGAGATGTGATATCCAAATCCTTCCCATTCCAATCCTGAGACCCTTCCTATAACATGAGATGTGATATTCAACTCCTTCCCATTCCAACCTGAGACACTTCCTATAGCATGAGAAGGGATATCCAACTCCTTCCCAATCCAATCCTGAGAACCTTCCGATAGCAGAGATGTGATATCTCAATACTTCTAATACCAAACCTGAGATCCTTCCGATAACATGAGATGTGATATCTCAATACTTCTAATACCAAACCTGAGATCCATCCTATAACATGAGATGTGATATCCAAATCCTTCGCCTTCCAAACCTGAGACCCTCCCTTTAGCATGAGATGTGATATCCAACTCCTTCCCATTCCAATCCTGAGACCCTTCTGATAGCATAAGATATATCTCAATGCTTCTATACCAAACCTGAGATACTTCCGATAGCATGAGATGTGATATCTCAATACTTCTAATACCAAACCTGAAATCCTTCCTATAACATGAGATGTGATATCCAAATCCTTATCTTCCAAACCTGAGACCCTCCCTTTAGCATGAGATGTGATATCCAACTCCTTCCCATTCCAATCCTGAGACTCTTCTGATAGCATAAGATATGATATCTCAATGCTTCTATACCAAACCTGAGATCCTTCTGATAACATGAGATGTGATATCTCAATACTTCTAATAACAAACCTGAGATCCTACCTCTAACATGAAATGTGATATCCAACTCTTTCCCCTTGCAAACCTGAGAGCCTTCCTGTAGCATGAGATGTGATATCCAAGTCCTTCCCATTCCAATCCTGAGACCCTTCCTATAACATGAGATGTGATATCCAACTCCTCCCCATTCCAACCTGAGACCCTTCCTATAGCATGAGATGGGATATCCAACTCCTTCCAAATCCAATCCCGATACCCTTCCGATAGCATGAGATGTGATATCCCAATGCTTCTACCAAACCTGAGACCCATACTATGGCATGAGATGTGATATCAAACTCCTTCCCATTCTAATCCTGAGACCCTTCCTATAGCTTGAGATGTGATATCCAACTCCTTCCCATTCCAATTCTGAGACCCTTCCTATACCATGAGACTTGATATCTCAATGCTTCTAATACCAAACCTGAGACCCGTCCTATAACATGAGATGTGATATCCAAATCCTTCCCCTTCCAAACCTTAGACCCTTCCTTTATCATGAGATGTGATATCCAACTCCTTCCCATTCCAATCTTGAGACCCTTCCGATATCATGAAATGTGATATCTCAATGCTTCTAATATCAAACTTGAGACCCTCCCTATAGCATGAGATGTGATATCCAAGTCCTTCCCATTCCAATCCTGAGACCCTTCCTATAGCATGAGGTGTGATATCTCAATGCTTATACCAAACCTGAGATCCTTCGTATAACATGAGATGTGATATCCAACTCCTTCCCATTCCAATCCTGAGACACTTCCTATAGCATGAGATGTGATATCTCACTGCTTATACCAAACCTGAGACCCGTCCTATAGCATGAGATGTGATATCCAACTCCTTCCCATTCCAATCCTGAGACCCTTCCTATAGCATGAGATGTGATATCTCACTGCTTATACCAAACCTGAGACCCTTCCCATAGCATGAGATGTGATATCCAATTCTTTCCCATTCCAATCCTGAGACCCTTCCTATAGCATGAGATGTGATATCTCAATGCTTCTAATATCAAACTTGAGACCCTACCTATAGCATGAGATGTGATATCCAAGTCCTTCCCATTCCAATCCTGAGACACTTCCTATAGCATGAGATGTGATATCTCAATGCTTCTAATACCAAACCTGAGACTCTTCCTATAACATGAGATGGGATATCCAACTCCTTCCCATTCCAAATCTGAGACCCTTTTGATAGCAGAGATGTGATATCTCAATGTTTATACCAAACCTGAGACCCTTCCTACGGCATGAGATGTCATATTCAACTCCTTCCCATTCCAATCCTGAGACCCTTCCTATAGCATGAGATGTGATATCCAACTCCTTCCCATTCCAATCCTGAGACCCTTCCTATAGCATGAGATGTGATGTCTCAATGCTTCTAATACCAAACCTGAGATCGTTCCTATAACATGAGATGTGATATCCAACTCCTTCCATTCCAATCCTGAGACCCTTCCTATAGCATGAGATGTGATATCTCAATGCTTATACCAAACCTGAGACCCTTCCTATAGCATGAGATGTGATATCCAACTCCTTCACGTTCCAAACCTGAGACCCTTCCTTTAGCATGAGATGTGATATCCAGCTCCTTCCCATTCCAATCCTGAGACACTTCCGATAGCATGAGATGTGATATCTCAATGCTTCTAATATCAAAACTGAGACCCTCCCTATAGCACGATATGTGATATCTAAGTCCTTCCCATACCAATCCTGAGACCCTTCCTATAGCATGAGATGTGATATCTCAATGCTTCTACCAAACCTGAGACCCTTCCTTTAGCATGAGATGTGATATCCAACTCCTTCCCATTCCAATCCTGAGACCCTTCCTATAGCATGAGATGTGATATCTCAATACTTCTAATACCAAACCTGAGATCCTTCCGATAACATGAGATGTGATATCTCAATACTTCTAATACCAAACCTGAGATCCATCCTATAACATGAGATGTGATATCCAAATCCTTCGCCTTCCAAACCTGAGACCCTCCCTTTAGCATGAGATGTGATATCCAACTCCTTCCCATTCCAATCCTGAGACCCTTCTGATAGCATAAGATATGATATCTCAATGCTTCTATACCAAACCTGAGATCCTTCCGATAGCATGAGATGTGATATCTCAATACTTCTAATACCAAACCTGAGATCCTTCCTATAACATGAGATGTGATATCCAAATCCTTATCTTCCAAACCTGAGACCCTCCCTTTAGCATGAGATGTGATATCCAACTCCTTCCCATTCCAATCCTGAGACTCTTCTGATAGCATAAGATATGATATCTCAAAGCTTCTATACCAAACCTGAGATCCTTCTGATAGCATGAGATGTGCTATCTCAATACTTCTAATACCAAACCTGAGATCCTACCTCTAACATGAAATGTGATATCCAACTCTTTCCCCTTGCAAACCTGAGAGCCTTCCTGTAGCATGAGATGTGATATCCAAGTCCTTCCCATTCCAATCCTGAGACCCTTCCTATAACATGAGATGTGATATCCAACTCCTCCCCATTCCAACCTGAGACCCTTCCTATAGCATGAGATGGGATATCCAACTCCTTCCAAATCCAATCCCGATACCCTTCCGATAGCATGAGATGTGATATCCCAATGCTTCTACCAAACCTGAGACCCATACTATGGCATGAGATGTGATATCAAACTCCTTCCCATTCTAATCCTGAGACCCTTCCTATAGCTTGAGATGTGATATCCAACTCTTTCCCATTCCAATTCTGAGACCCTTCCTATACCATGAGATTTGATATCTCAATGCTTCTAATACCAAACCTGAGACCCGTCCTATAACATGAGATGTGATATCCAAATCCTTCCCCTTCCAAACCTTAGACCCTTCCTTTATCATGAGATGTGATATCCAACTCCTTCCCATTCCAATCTTGAGACCCTTCCGATATCATGAAATGTGATATCTCAATGCTTCTAATATCAAACTTGAGACCCTCCCTATAGCATGAGATGTGATATCCAAGTCCTTCCCATTCCAATCCTGAGACCCTTCCTATAGCATGAGATGTGATATCTCAATGCTTCTAATACCAAACCTGAGACCCTTCCTATAACATGAGATGGGAATATCCAACTCCTTCCCATTCCAATCCTGAGACCCTTCCGATAGCAGAGATGTGATATCTCAATGCTTATACCAAACCTGAGATCCTTCCTATAACATGAGATGTGATATCCAACTCCTTCCCATTCCAATCCTGAGACACTTCCTATAGCATGAGATGTGATATCTCACTGCTTATACCAAACCTGAGACCCGTCCTATAGCATGAGATGTGATATCCAACTCCTTCCCATTCCAATCCTGAGACCCTTCCTATAGCATGAGATGTGATATCTCAATGCTTCTAATATCAAACTTGAGACCCTCCCTATAGCATGAGATGTGATACCCAAGTCCTTCCCATTCCAATCCTGAGACCCTTCCTATAGCATGAGATGTGATATCTCAATGCTACTAATACCAAACCTGAGACTCTTCCTATAACATGAGATGGGATATCCAACTCCTTCCATTCCAATCCTGAGACCCTTTTGATAGCAGAGATGTGATATCTCAATGTTTATACCAAACCTGAGACCCTTCCTACGGCATGAGATGTCATATTCAACTCCTTCCCATTCCAATCCTGAGACCCTTCCTATAGCATGAGATGTGATATCCAACTCCTTCCCATTCCAATCCTGAGACCCTTCCTATAGCATGAGATGTGATGTCTCAATGCTTCTAATACCAAACCTGAGATCCTTCCTATAACATGAGATGTGATATCCAACTCCTTCCATTCCAATCCTGAGACCCTTCCTATAGCATGAGATGTGATATCCAACTCCTTCCCATTCCAATCCTGAGACCCTTCCTATAGCCTGAGATGTGATATCTCAATGCCTCTAATACCAAACCTGAGATCCTTCCTCTAACATGAAATGTGATATCCAACTCCTTCACTTTCCAAACCTGAGAGCCTATCTATAGCATGAGATGTGATATCCAAGTCCTTCCCATTCCAATCCTTAGACCCTTCCTACAGCATGCAATATGATATCTCAATGATTCTAATAAAAAACCTGAGACCCGTCCTATAACATGAGATGGGATATCCAACTCCTTTCCATTCCAATCCTGAGACACTTCCGATAGCAGAGATGTGATATCTCAATGTTTATACCAAACCTGAGACCCTTCCTATAACATGAGATGTGATATCCAACTCCTCCCCATTCCAACCTGAGACCCTTCCTATAGCATGAGATGGGATATCCAACTCCTTCCAAATCCAATCCCGATACCCTTCCGATAGCATGAGATGTGATATCCCAATGCTTCTACCAAACCTGAGACCCATACTATGGCATGAGATGTGATATCAAACTCCTTCCCATTCTAATCCTGAGACCCTTCCTATAGCTTGAGATGTGATATCCAACTCTTTCCCATTCCAATTCTGAGACCCTTCCTATACCATGAGATTTGATATCTCAATGCTTCTAATACCAAACCTGAGACCCGTCCTATAACATGAGATGTGATATCCAAATCCTTCCCCTTCCAAACCTTAGACCCTTCCTTTATCATGAGATGTGATATCCAACTCCTTCCCATTCCAATCTTGAGACCCTTCCGATATCATGAAATGTGATATCTCAATGCTTCTAATATCAAACTTGAGACCCTCCCTATAGCATGAGATGTGATATCCAAGTCCTTCCCATTCCAATCCTGAGACCCTTCCTATAGCATGAGATGTGATATCTCAATGCTTCTAATACCAAACCTGAGACCCTTCCTATAACATGAGATGGGAATATCCAACTCCTTCCCATTCCAATCCTGAGACCCTTCCGATAGCAGAGATGTGATATCTCAATGCTTATACCAAACCTGAGATCCTTCCTATAACATGAGATGTGATATCCAACTCCTTCCCATTCCAATCCTGAGACACTTCCTATAGCATGAGATGTGATATCTCACTGCTTATACCAAACCTGAGACCCGTCCTATAGCATGAGATGTGATATCCAACTCCTTCCCATTCCAATCCTGAGACCCTTCCTATAGCATGAGATGTGATATCTCAATGCTTCTAATATCAAACTTGAGACCCTCCCTATAGCATGAGATGTGATACCCAAGTCCTTCCCATTCCAATCCTGAGACCCTTCCTATAGCATGAGATGTGATATCTCAATGCTACTAATACCAAACCTGAGACTCTTCCTATAACATGAGATGGGATATCCAACTCCTTCCATTCCAATCCTGAGACCCTTTTGATAGCAGAGATGTGATATCTCAATGTTTATACCAAACCTGAGACCCTTCCTACGGCATGAGATGTCATATTCAACTCCTTCCCATTCCAATCCTGAGACCCTTCCTATAGCATGAGATGTGATATCCAACTCCTTCCCATTCCAATCCTGAGACCCTTCCTATAGCATGAGATGTGATGTCTCAATGCTTCTAATACCAAACCTGAGATCCTTCCTATAACATGAGATGTGATATCCAACTCCTTCCATTCCAATCCTGAGACCCTTCCTATAGCATGAGATGTGATATCCAACTCCTTCCCATTCCAATCCTGAGACCCTTCCTATAGCCTGAGATGTGATATCTCAATGCCTCTAATACCAAACCTGAGATCCTTCCTCTAACATGAAATGTGATATCCAACTCCTTCACTTTCCAAACCTGAGAGCCTATCTATAGCATGAGATGTGATATCCAAGTCCTTCCCATTCCAATCCTTAGACCCTTCCTACAGCATGCAATATGATATCTCAATGATTCTAATAAAAAACCTGAGACCCGTCCTATAACATGAGATGGGATATCCAACTCCTTTCCATTCCAATCCTGAGACACTTCCGATAGCAGAGATGTGATATCTCAATGTTTATACCAAACCTGAGACCCTTCCTATAACATGAGATGTGATATCCAACTCCTTCCCGTTCCAAACCTGAGACCCTTCCTTTAGCATGAGATGTGATATCCAGCGCCTTCCCATTCCAATCCTGAGACACTTCCGATAGCATGAGATGTGATATCTCAATGCTTCTAATATCAAAACTGAGACCCTCCCTATAGCATGATATGTGATATCTAAGTCCTTCCCATTCCAATCCTGAGACCCTTCCTATAGCATGAGATGTGATATCTCAATGCTTCTACCAAACCTGAGACCCTTCCTTTAGCATGAGATGTGATATCCAACTCCTTCCCATTCCAATCCTGAGACCCTTCTGATAGCATAAGATATGATATCTCAATGCTTCTATACCAAACCTGAGATCCTTCCGATAGCATGAGATGTGATATCTCAATACTTCTAATACCAAACCTGAGATCCTTCCTATAACATGAGATGTGATATCCAAATCCTTATCTTCCAAACCTGAGACCCTCCCTTTAGCATGAGATGTGATATCCAACTCCTTCCCATTCCAATCCTGAGACTCTTCTGATAGCATAAGATATGATATCTCAATGCTTCTATACCAAACCTGAGATCCTTCTGATAGCATGAGATGTGATATCTCAATACTTCTAATACCAAACCTGAGATCCTACCTCTAACATGAAATGTGATATCCAACTCTTTCCCCTTGCAAACCTGAGAGCCTTCCTGTAGCATGAGATGTGATATCCAAGTCCTTCCCATTCCAATCCTGAGACCCTTCCTATAACATGAGATGTGATATCCAACTCCTCCCCATTCCAACCTGAGACCCTTCCTATAGCATGAGATGGGATATCCAACTCCTTCCAAATCCAATCCCGATACCCTTCCGATAGCATGAGATGTGATATCCCAATGCTTCTACCAAACCTGAGACCCATACTATGGCATGAGATGTGATATCAAACTCCTTCCCATTCTAATCCTGAGACCCTTCCTATAGCTTGAGATGTGATATCCAACTCCTTCCCATTCCAATTCTGAGACCCTTCCTATACCATGAGACTTGATATCTCAATGCTTCTAATACCAAACCTGAGACCCGTCCTATAACATGAGATGTGATATCCAAATCCTTCCCCTTCCAAACCTTAGACCCTTCCTTTATCATGAGATGTGATATCCAACTCCTTCCCATTCCAATCTTGAGACCGTTCCGATATCATGAAATGTGATATCTCAATGCTTCTAATATCAAACTTGAGACCCTCCCTATAGCATGAGATGTGATATCCAAGTCCTTCCCATTCCAATCCTGAGACCCTTCCTATAGAATGAGATGTGATATCTCAATGCTTCTAATACCAAACCTGAGACCCTTCCTATAACATGAGATGGGAATATCCAACTCCTTCCCATTCCAATCCTGAGACCCTTCCGATAGCAGAGATGTGATATCTCAATGTGTAAACCAAACCTGAGATCCTTCTATAACATGAGATGTGATATCCAACTCCTTCCCATTCCAATCCTGAGACACTTCCTATAGCATGAGATGTGATATCTCACTGCTTATACCAAACTTGAGACCCTACCTATAGCATGAGATGTGATATCCAAGTCCTTCCCATTCCAATCCTGAGACACTTCCTATAGCATGAGATGTGATATCTCAATGCTTCTAATACCAAACCTGAGACTCTTCCTATAACATGAGATGGGATATCCAACTCCTTCCCATTCCAATCCTGAGACCCTTTTGATAGCAGAGATGTGATATCTCAATGTTTATACCAAACCTGAGACCCTTCCTACGGCATGAGATGTCATATTCAACTCCTTCCCATTCCAATCCTGAGACCCTTCCTATAGCATGAGATGTGATATCCAACTCCTTCCCATTCCAATCCTGAGACCCTTCCTATAGCATGAGATGTGATGTCTCAATGCTTCTAATACCAAACCTGAGATCGTTGCTATAACATGAGATGTGATATCCAACTCCTTCCATTCCAATCCTGAGACCCTTCCTATAGCATGAGATGTGATATCTCAATGCTTATACCAAACCTGAGACCCTTCCTATAGCATGAGATGTGATATCCAACTCCTTCACGTTCCAAACCTGAGACCCTTCCTTTAGCATGAGATGTGATATCCAGCTCCTTCCCATTCCAATCCTGAGACACTTCCGATAGCATGAGATGTGATATCTCAATGCTTCTAATATCAAAACTGAGACCCTCCCTATAGCATGATATGTGATATCTAAGTCCTTCCCATTCCAATCCTGAGACCCTTCCTATAGCATGAGATGTGATATCTCAATGCTTCTACCAAACCTGAGACCCTTCCTTTAGCATGAGATGTGATATCCAACTCCTTCCCATTCCAATCCTGAGACCCTTCTTATAGCATGAGATGTGATATCTCAATACTTCTAATACCAAACCTGAGATCCTTCCGATAACATGAGATGTGATATCTCAATACTTCTAATACCAAACCTGAGATCCATCCTATAACATGAGATGTGATATCCAAATCCTTCGCCTTCCAAACCTGAGACCCTCCCTTTAGCATGAGATGTGATATCCAACTCCTTCCCATTCCAATCCTGAGACCCTTCTGATAGCATAAGATATGATATCTCAATGCTTCTATACCAAACCTAAGATCCTTCCGATAGCATGAGATGTGATATCTCAATACTTCTAATACCAAACCTGAGATCCTTCCTATAACATGAGATGTGATATCCAAATCCTTATCTTCCAAACCTGAGACCCTCCCTTTAGCATGAGATGTGATATCCAACTCCTTCCCATTCCAATCCTGAGACTCTTCTGATAGCATAAGATATGATATCTCAATGCTTCTATACCAAACCTGAGATCCTTCTGATAGCATGAGATGTGATATCTCAATACTTCTAATACCAAACCTGAGATCCTACCTCTAACATGAAATGTGATATCCAACTCTTTCCCCTTGCAAACCTGAGAGCCTTCCTGTAGCATGAGATGTGATATCCAAGTCCTTCCCATTCCAATCCTGAGACCCTTCCTATAACATGAGATGTGATATCCAACTCCTCCCCATTCCAACCTGAGACCCTTCCTATAGCATGAGATGGGATATCCAACTCCTTCCAAATCCAATCACGATACCCTTCCGATAGCATGAGATGTGATATCCCAATGCTTCTACCAAACCTGAGACCCATACTATGGCATGAGATGTGATATCAAACTCCTTCCCATTCTAATCCTGAGACCCTTCCTATAGCTTGAGATGTGATATCCAACTCCTTCCCATTCCAATTCTGAGACCCTTCCTATACCATGAGACTTGATATCTCAATGCTTCTAATACCAAACCTGAGACCCGTCCTATAACATGAGATGTGATATCCAAATCCTTCCCCTTCCAAACCTTAGACCCTTCCTTTATCATGAGATGTGATATCCAACTCCTTCCCATTCCAATCTTGAGACCCTTCCGATATCATGAAATGTGATATCTCAATGCTTCTAATATCAAACTTGAGACCCTCCCTATAGCATGAGATGTGATATCCAAGTCCTTCCCATTCCAATCCTGAGACCCTTCCTATAGCATGAGATGTGATATCTCAATGCTTCTAATACCAAACCTGAGATCCTTCCTATAACATGAGATGTGATATCCAACTCCTTCGCATTCCAATCCTGAGACACTTCCTATAGCATGAGATGTGATATCTCACTGCTTATACCAAACCTGAGACCCGTCCTATAGCATGAGATGTGATATCCAACTCCTTCCCATTCCAATCCTGAGACCCTTCCTATAGCATGAGATGTGATATCTCAATGCTTCTAATATCAAACTTGAGACCCTCCCTATAGCATGAGATGTGATACCCAAGTCCTTCCCATTCCAATCCTGAGACCCTTCCTATAGCATGAGATGTGATATCTCAATGCTTCTAATACCAAACCTGAGACTATTCCTATAACATGAGATGGGATAGCCAACTCCTTCCCATTCCAATCCTGAGACCCTTTTGATAGCAGAGATGTGATATCTCAATGTTTATACCAAACCTGAGACCCTTCCTACGGCATGAGATGTCATATTCAACTCCTTCCCATTCCAATCCTGAGACCCTTCCTATAGCATGAGATGTGATATGCAACTCCTTCCCATTCCAATCCTGAGACCCTTCCTATAGCATGAGATGTGATGTCTCAATGCTTCTAATACCAAACCTGAGATCCTTCCTATAACATGAGATGTGATATCCAACTCCTTCCATTCCAATCCTGAGACCCTTCCTATAGCATGAGATGTGATATCCAACTCCTTCCCATTCCAATCCTGAGACCCTTCCTATAGCCTGAGATGTGATATCTCAATGCCTCTAATACCAAACCTGAGATCCTTCCTCTAACATGAAATGTGATATCCAACTCCTTCACTTTCCAAACCTGAGAGCCTATCTATAGCATGAGATGTGATATCCAAGTCCTTCCCATTCCAATCCTTAGACCCTTCCTACAGCATGCAATATGATATCTCAATGATTCTAATAAAAAACCTGAGACCCGTCCTATAACATGAGATGGGATATCCAACTCCTTTCCATTCCAATCCTGAGACACTTCCGATAGCAGAGATGTGATATCTCAATGTTTATACCAAACCTGAGACCCTTCCTATAACATGAGATGTGATATCCAACTCCTTCCCGTTCCAAACCTGAGACCCTTCCTTTAGCATGAGATGTGATATCCAGCTCCTTCCCATTCCAATCCTGAGACACTTCCGATAGCATGAGATGTGATATCTCAATGCTTCTAATATCAAAACTGAGACCCTCCCTATAGCATGATATGTGATATCTAAGTCCTTCCCATTCCAATCCTGAGACCCTTCGTATAGCATGAGATGTGATATCTCAATGCTTCTACCAAACCTGAGACCCTTCCTTTAGCATGAGATGTGATATCCAACTCCTTCCCATTCCAATCCTGAGACCCTTCCTATAGCATGAGATGTGATATCTCAATACTTCTAATACCAAACCTGAGATCCTTCCGATAACATGAGATGTGATATCCAAATCCTTCGCCTTCCAAACCTGAGACCCTCCCTTTAGCATGAGATGTGATATCCAACTCCTTCCCATTCCAATCCTGAGACCCTTCTGATAGCATAAGATATGATATCTCAATGCTTCTATACCAAACCTGAGATCCTTCCGATAGCATGAGATGTGATATCTCAATACTTCTAATACCAAACCTGAGATCCTTCCTATAACATGAGATGTGATATCCAAATCCTTATCTTCCAAACCTGTGACCCTCCCTTTAGCATGAGATGTGATATCCAACTCCTTCCCATTCCAATCCTGAGACTCTTCTGATAGCATAAGATATGATATCTCAATGCTTCTATACCAAACCTGAGATCCTTCTGATAGCATGAGATGTGATATCTCAATACTTCTAATACCAAACCTGAGATCCTACCTCTAACATGAAATGTGATATCCAACTCTTTCCCCTTGCAAACCTGAGAGCCTTCCTGTAGCATGAGATGTGATATCCAAGTCCTTCCCATTCCAATCCTGAGACCCTTCCTATAACATGAGATGTGATATCCAACTCCTCCCCATTCCAACCTGAGACCCTTCCTATAGCATGAGATGGGATATCCAACTCCTTCCAAATCCAATCCCGATACCCTTCCGATAGCATGAGATGTGATATCCCAATGCTTCTACCAAACCTGAGACCCATACTATGGCATGAGATGTGATATCAAACTCCTTCCCATTCTAATCCTGAGACCCTTCCTATAGCTTGAGATGTGATATCCAACTCCTTCCCATTCCAATTCTGAGACCCTTCCTATACCATGAGACTTGATATCTCAATGCTTCTAATACCAAACCTGAGACCCGTCCTATAACATGAGATGTGATATCCAAATCCTTCCCCTTCCAAACCTTAGACCCTTCCTTTATCATGAGATGTGATATCCAACTCCTTCCCATTCCAATCTTGAGACCCTTCCGATATCATGAAATGTGATATCTCAATGCTTCTAATATCAAACTTGAGACCCTCCCTATAGCATGAGATGTGATATCCAAGTCCTTCCCATTCCAATCCTGAGACCCTTCCTATAGCATGAGATGTGATATCTCAATGCTTCTAATACCAAACCTGAGACCCTTCCTATAACATGAGATGGGAATATCCAACTCCTTCCCATTCCAATCCTGAGACCCTTCCGATAGCAGAGATGTGATATCTCAATGTGTAAACCAAACCTGAGATCCTTCTATAACATGAGATGTGATATCCAACTCCTTCCCATTCCAATCCTGAGACACTTCCTATAGCATGAGATGTGATATCTCACTGCTTATACCAAACCTGAGACCCGTCCTATAGCATGAGATGTGATATCCAACTCCTTCCCATTCCAATCCTGAGACCCTTCCTATAGCATGAGATGTGATATCTCACTGCTTATACCAAACCTGAGACCCTTCCCATAGCATGAGATGTGATATCCAACTCCTTCCCATTCCAATCCTGAGACCCTTCCTATAGCATGAGATGTGATATCTCAATGCTTCTAATATCAAACTTGAGACCCTACCTATAGCATGAGATGTGATATCCAAGTCCTTCCCATTCCAATCCTGAGACACTTCCTATAGCATGAGATGTGATATCTCAATGCTTCTAATACCAAACCTGAGACTCTTCCTATAACATGAGATGGGATATCCAACTCCTTCCCATTCCAATCCTGAGACCCTTTTGATAGCAGAGATGTGATATCTCAATGTTTATACCAAACCTGAGACCCTTCCTACGGCATGAGATGTCATATTCAACTCCTTCCCATTCCAATCCTGAGACCCTTCCTATAGCATGAGATGTGATATCCAACTCCTTCCCATTCCAATCCTGAGACCCTTCCTATAGCATGAGATGTGATGTCTCAATGCTTCTAATACCAAACCTGAGATCGTTCCTATAACATGAGATGTGATATCCAACTCCTTCCATTCCAATCCTGAGACCCTTCCTATAGCATGAGATGTGATATCTCAATGCTTATACCAAACCTGAGACCCTTCCTATAGCATGAGATGTGATATCCAACTCCTTCACGTTCCAAACCTGAGACCCTTCCTTTAGCATGAGATGTGATATCCAGCTCCTTCCCATTCCAATCCTGAGACACTTCCGATAGCATGAGATGTGATATCTCAATGCTTCTAATATCAAAACTGAGACCCTCCCTATAGCATGATATGTGATATCTAAGTCCTTCCCATTCCAATCCTGAGACCCTTCCTATAGCATGAGATGTGATATCTCAATGCATCTACCAAACCTGAGACCCTTCCTTTAGCATGAGATGTGATATCCAACTCCTTCCCATTCCAATCCTGAGACCCTTCCTATAGCATGAGATGTGATATCTCAATACTTCTAATACCAAACCTGAGATCCTTCCGATAACATGAGATGTGATATCTCAATACTTCTAATACCAAACCTGAGATCCATCCTATAACATGAGATGTGATATCCAAATCCTTCGCCTTCCAAACCTGAGACCCTCCCTTTAGCATGAGATGTGATATCCAACTCCTTCCCATTCCAATCCTGAGACCCTTCTGATAGCATAAGATATGATATCTCAATGCTTCTATACCAAACCTAAGATCCTTCCGATAGCATGATATGTGATATCTCAATACTTCTAATACCAAACCTGAGATCCTTCCTATAACATGAGATGTGATATCCAAATCCTTATCTTCCAAACCTGAGACCCTCCCTTTAGCATGAGATGTGATATCCAACTCCTTCCCATTCCAATCCTGAGACTCTTCTGATAGCATAAGATATGATATCTCAATGCTTCTATACCAAACCTGAGATCCTTCTGATAGCATGAGATGTGATATCTCAATACTTCTAATACCAAACCTGAGATCCTACCTCTAACATGAAATGTGATATCCAACTCTTTCCCCTTGCAAACCTGAGAGCCTTCCTGTAGCATGAGATGTGATATCCAAGTCCTTCCCATTCCAATCCTGAGACCCTTCCTATAACATGAGATGTTATATCCAACTCCTCCCCATTCCAACCTGAGACCCTTCCTATAGCATGAGATGGGATATCCAACTCCTTCCAAATCCAATCCCGATACCCTTCCGATAGCATGAGATGTGATATCCCAATGCTTCTACCAAACCTGAGACCCATACTATGGCATGAGATGTGATATCAAACTCCTTCCCATTCTAATCCTGAGACCCTTCCTATAGCTTGAGATGTGATATCCAACTCCTTCCCATTCCAATTCTGAGACCCTTCCTATACCATGAGACTTGATATCTCAATGCTTCTAATACCAAACCTGAGACCCGTCCTATAACATGAGATGTGATATCCAAATCCTTCCCCTTCCAAACCTTAGACCCTTCCTTTATCATGAGATGTGATATCCAACTCCTTCCCATTCCAATCTTGAGACCCTTCCGATATCATGAAATGTGATATCTCAATGCTTCTAATATCAAACTTGAGACCCTCCCTATAGCATGAGATGTGATATCCAAGTCCTTCCCATTCCAATCCTGAGACCCTTCCTATAGCATGAGATGTGATATCTCAATGCTTCTAATACCAAACCTGAGACCCTTCCTATAACATGAGATGGGAATATCCAACTCCTTCCCATTCCAATCCTGAGACCCTTCCGATAGCAGAGATGTGATATCTCAATGCTTATACCAAACCTGAGATCCTTCCTATAACATGAGATGTGATATCCAACTCCTTCGCATTCCAATCCTGAGACACTTCCTATAGCATGAGATGTGATATCTCACTGCTTATACCAAACCTGAGACCCGTCCTATAGCATGAGATGTGATATCCAACTCCTTCCCATTCCAATCCTGAGACCCTTCCTATAGCATGAGATGTGATATCTCAATGCTTCTAATATCAAACTTGAGACCCTCCCTATAGCATGAGATGTGATACCCAAGTCCTTCCCATTCCAATCCTGAGACCCTTCCTATAGCATGAGATGTGATATCTCAATGCTTCTAATACCAAACCTGAGACTCTTCCTATAACATGAGATGGGATATCCAACTCCTTCCCATTCCAATCCTGAGACCCTTTTGATAGCAGAGATGTGATATCTCAATGTTTATACCAAACCTGAGACCCTTCCTACGGCATGAGATGTCATATTCAACTCCTTCCCATTCCAATCCTGAGACCCTTCCTATAGCATGAGATGTGATATCCAACTCCTTCCCATTCCAATCCTGAGACCCTTCCTATAGCATGAGATGTGATGTCTCAATGCTTCTAATACCAAACCTGAGATCCTTCCAATAACATGAGATGTGATATCCAACTCCTTCCATTCCAATCCTGAGACCCTTCCTATAGCATGAGATGTGATATCTCAATGCTTATACCAAACCTGAGACCCTTCCTATAGCATGAGATGTGATATCCAACTCCTTCCCATTCCAATCCTGAGACCCTTCCTATAGCCTGAGATGTGATATCTCAATGCCTCTAATACCAAACCTGAGATCCTTCCTCTAACATGAAATGTGATATCCAACTCCTTCACTTTCCAAACCTGAGAGCCTATCTATAGCATGAGATGTGATATCCAAGTCCTTCCCATTCCAATCCTTAGACCCTTCCTACAGCATGCAATATGATATCTCAATGATTCTAATAAAAAACCTGAGACCCGTCCTATAACATGAGATGGGATATCCAACTCCTTCCCATTCCAATCCTGAGACACTTCCGATAGCAGAGATGTGATATCTCAATGCTTCTAATATCAAACTTGAGACCCTCCCTATAGCATGAGATGTGATACCCAAGTCCTTCCCATTCCAATCCTGAGACCCTTCCTATAGCATGAGATGTGATATCTCAATGCTTCTAATGCCAAACCTGAGACTCTTCCTATAACATGAGATGGGATATCCAACTCCTTCCCATTCCAATCCTGAGACCCTTTTGATAGCAGAGATGTGATATCTCAATGTTTATACCAAACCTGAGACCCTTCCTACGGCATGAGATGTCATATTCAACTCCTTCCCATTCCAATCCTGAGACCCTTCCTATAGCATGAGATGTGATATCCAACTCCTTCCCATTCCAATCCTGAGACCCTTCCTATAGCATGAGATGTAATGTCTCAATGCTTCTAATACCAAACCTGAGATCCTTCCTATAACATGAGATGTGATATCCAACTCCTTCCATTCCAATCCTGAGACCCTTCCTATAGCCTGAGATGTGATATCTCAATGCCTCTAATACCAAACCTGAGATCCTTCCTCTAACATGAAATGTGATATCCAACTCCTTCACTTTCCAAACCTGAGAGCCTATCTATTGCATGAGATGTTGTATCCAAGTCCTTCCCATTCCAATCCTTAGACCCTTCCTACAGCATGCAATATGAAATCTCAATGATTCTAATAAAAAACCTGAGACCCGTCCTATGACATGAGATGGGATATCCAACTCCTTCCCATTCCAATCCTGAGACACTTCCGATAGCATGAGATGTGATATCTCAATGCTTCTAATATCAAAACTGAGACCCTCCCTATAAATGATATGTGATATCTAAGTCCTTCCCATTCCAATCCTGAGACCCTTCCTATAGCATGAGATGTGATATCTCAATGCTTCTACCAAACCTGAGACCCTTCCTTTAGCATGAGATGTGATATCCAACGCCTTCCCATTCCAATCCTGAGACCCTTCCTATAGCATGAGATGTGATATCTCAATACTTCTAATACCAAACCTGAGATCCTTCCGATAACATGAGATGTGATATCCAAATCCTTCGCCTTCCAAACCTGAGACCCTCCCTTTAGCATGAGATGTGATATCCAACTCCTTCCCATTCCAATCCTGAGACCCTTCTGATAGCATAAGATATGATATCTCAATGCTTCTATACCAAACCTGAGATCCTTCCGATAGCATGATGTGATATCTCAATACTTCTAATACCAAACCTGAGATCATTCCTATGACATGAGATGTGATATCCAAATCCTTATCTTCCAAACCTGAGACCCTCCCTTTAGCATGAGATGTGATATCCAACTCCTTCCCATTCCAATCCTGAGACTCTTCTGATAGCATAAGATATGATATCTCAATGCTTCTATACCAAACCTGAGATCCTTCTGATAGCATGAGATGTGATATCTCAATACTTCTAATACCAAACCTGAGATCCTACCTCTAACATGAAATGTGATATCCAACTCTTTCCCCTTGCAAACCTGAGAGCCTTCCTATAGCATGAGATGTGATATCCAAGTCCTTCCCATTCCAATCCTGAGACCCTTCCTATAACATGAGATGTGATATCCAACTCCTTCCCATTCCAACCTGAGACCCTTCCTATAGCATGAGATGGGATATCCAACTCCTTCCAAATCCAATCCCGATACCCTTCTGATAGCATGAGATGTGATATCCCAATGCTTCTACCAAACCTGAGACCCATACTATGGCATGAGATGTGATATCAAACTCCTTCCCATTCCAATCTTGAGACCCTTACGATATCATGAAATGTGATATCTCAATGCTTCTAATATCAAACTTGAGACCCTCCCTATAGCATGAGATGTGATATCCAAGTCCTTCCCATTCCAATCCTGAGACCCTTCCTATAGCATGAGATGTGATATCTCAATGC
This sequence comes from Ambystoma mexicanum, assembly GCF_040938575.1. Classification (NCBI taxonomy): domain Eukaryota; kingdom Metazoa; phylum Chordata; class Amphibia; order Caudata; family Ambystomatidae; genus Ambystoma; species Ambystoma mexicanum. The sequence goes on along the minus strand of NW_027182458.1, from coordinate 1,621,024 downwards.
TTCTAATACCAAACCTGAGACCCTTCCTTTAACATGAGATGGGAATATCCAACTCCTTCCCATTCCAATCCTGAGACCCTTCCGATAGCAGAGATGTGATATCTCAATGCTTATACCAAACCTGAGATCCTTCCTATAACATGAGATGTGATATCCAACTCCTTCGCATTCCAATCCTGAGACACTTCCTATAGCATGAGATGTGATATCTCACTGCTTATACCAAACCTGAGACCCGTCCTATAGCATGAGATGTGATATCCAACTCCTTCCCATTCCAATCCTGAGACCCTTCCTATAGCATGAGATGTGATATCTCAATGCTTCTAATATCAAACTTGAGACCCTCCCTATAGCATGAGATGTGATACCCAAGTCCTTCCCATTCCAATCCTGAGACCCTTCCTATAGCATGAGATGTGATATCTCAATGCTTCTAATACCAAACCTGAGACTCTTCCTATAACATGAGATGGGATATCCAACTCCTTCCCATTCCAATCCTGAGACCCTTTTGATAGCAGAGATGTGATATCTCAATGTTTATACCAAACCTGAGACCCTTCCTACGGCATGAGATGTCATATTCAACTCCTTCCCATTCCAATCCTGAGACCCTTCCTATAGCATGAGATGTGATATCCAACTCCTTCCCATTCCAATCCTGAGACTCTTCCTATAGCATGAGATGTGATGTCTCAATGCTTCTAATACCAAACCTGAGATCCTTCCTATAACATGAGATGTGATATCCAACTCCTTCCATTCCAATCCTGAGACCCTTCCTATAGCATGAGATGTGATATCTCAATGCTTATACCAAACCTGAGACCCTTCCTATAGCATATGTGATATCCAACTCCTCCCCATTCCAATCCTGAGACCCTTCCTATAGCCTGAGATGTGATATCTCAATGCCTCTAATACCAAACCTGAGATCCTTCCTCTAACATGAAATGTGATATCCAACTCCTTCACTTTCCAAACCTGAGAGCCTATCTATAGCATGAGATGTGATATCCAAGTCCTTCCCATTCCAATCCTTAGACCCTTCCTACAGCATGCAATATGATATCTCAATGATTCTAATAAAAAACCTGAGACCCGTCCTATAACATGAGATGGGATATCCAACTCCTTCCCATTCCAATCCTGAGACACTTCCGATAGCAGAGATGTGATATCTCAATGCTTCTAATATCAAACTTGAGACCCTCCCTATAGCATGAGATGTGATACCCAAGTCCTTCCCATTCCAATCCTGAGACCCTTCCTATAGCATGAGATGTGATATCTCAATGCTTCTAATGCCAAACCTGAGACTCTTCCTATAACATGAGATGGGATATCCAACTCCTTCCCATTCCAATCCTGAGACCCTTTTGATAGCAGAGATGTGATATCTCAATGTTTATACCAAACCTGAGACCCTTCCTACGGCATGAGATGTCATATTCAACTCCTTCCCATTCCAATCCTGAGACCCGTCCTATAACATGAGATGTGATATCCAACTCCTTCCCATTCCAATCCTGAGACCCTTCCTATAGCATGAGATGTAATGTCTCAATGCTTCTAATACCAAACCTGAGATCCTTCCTATAACATGAGATGTGATATCCAACTCCTTCCATTCCAATCCTGAGACCCTTCCTATAGCATGAGATGTGATATCTCAATGCTTATACCAAACCTGAGACCCTTCCTATAGCATGAGATGTGATATCCAACTCCTTCCCATTCCAATCCTGAGACCCTTCCTATAGCCTGAGATGTGATATCTCAATGCCTCTAATACCAAACCTGAGATCCTTCCTCTAACATGAAATGTGATATCCAACTCCTTCACTTTCCAAACCTGAGAGCCTATCTATTGCATGAGATGTTGTATCCAAGTCCTTCCCATTCCAATCCTTAGACCCTTCCTACAGCATGCAATATGATATCTCAATGATTCTAATAAAAAACCTGAGACCCGTCCTATAACATGAGATGGGATATCCAACTCCTTCCCATTCCAATCCTGAGACACTTCCGATAGCAGAGATGTGATATCTCAATGTTTATACCAAACCTGAGACCCTTCCTATAACATGAGATGTGATATCCAACTCCTTCCCGTTCCAAACCTGAGACCCTTCCTTTAGCATGAGATGTGATATCCAACTCCTTCCCATTCCAATCCTGAGACCCTTCTGATAGCATAAGATATGATATCTCAATGCTTCTATACCAAACCTGAGATCCTTCCGATAGCATGATGTGATATCTCAATACTTCTAATACCAAACCTGAGATCCTTCCTATGACATGAGATGTGATATCCAAATCCTTATCTTCCAAACCTGAGACCCTCCCTTTAGCATGAGATGTGATATCCAACTCCTTCCCATTCCAATCCTGAGACTCTTCTGATAGCATAAGATATGATATATCAATGCTTCTATACCAAACCTGAGATCCTTCTGATAGCATGAGATGTGATATCTCAATACTTCTAATACCAAACCTGAGATCCTACCTCTAACATGAAATGTGATATCCAACTCTTTCCCCTTGCAAACCTGAGAGCCTTCCTATAGCATGAGATGTGATATCCAAGTCCTTCCCATTCCAATCCTGAGACCCTTCCTATAACATGAGATGTGATATCCAACTCCTTCCCATTCCAACCTGAGACCCTTCCTATAGCATGAGATGGGATATCCCAATGCTTCTACCAAACCTGAGACCCATACTATGGCATGAGATGTGATATCAAACTCCTTCCCATTCCAATCCTGAGACCCTTCCTATAGCATGAGATGTGATATCTCAATGCTTCTAATACCAAACCTGAGACCCTTCCTTTAACATGAGATGGGAATATCCAACTCCTTCCCATTCCAATCCTGAGACCCTTCCGATAGCAGAGATGTGATATCTCAATGCTTATACCAAACCTGAGATCCTTCCTATAACATGAGATGTGATATCCAACTCCTTCGCATTCCAATCCTGAGACACTTCCTATAGCATGAGATGTGATATCTCACTGCTTATACCAAACCTGAGACCCGTCCTATAGCATGAGATGTGATATCCAACTCCTTCCCATTCCAATCCTGAGACCCTTCCTATAGCATGAGATGTGATATCTCAATGCTTCTAATATCAAACTTGAGACCCTCCCTATAGCATGAGATGTGATACCCAAGTCCATCCCATTCCAATCCTGAGACCCTTCCTATAGCATGAGATGTGATATCTCAATGCTTCTAATACCAAACCTGAGACTCTTCCTATAACATGAGATGGGATATCCAACTCCTTCCCATTCCAATCCTGAGACCCTTTTGATAGCAGAGATGTGATATCTCAATGTTTATACCAAACCTGAGACCCTTCCTACGGCATGAGATGTCATATTCAACTCCTTCCCATTCCAATCCTGAGACCCTTCCTATAGCATGAGATGTGATATCCAACTCCTTCCCATTCCAATCCTGAGACCCTTCCTATAGCATGAGATGTGATGTCTCAATGCTTCTAATACCAAACCTGAGATCCTTCCTATAACATGAGATGTGATATCCAACTCCTTCCATTCCAATCCTGAGACCCTTCCTATAGCATGAGATGTGATATCTCAATGCTTATACCAAACCTGAGACCCTTCCTATAGCATATGTGATATCCAACTCCTTCCCATTCCAATCCTGAGACCCTTCCTATAGCCTGAGATGTGATATCTCAATGCCTCTAATACCAAACCTGAGATCCTTCCTCTAACATGAAATGTGATATCCAACTCCTTCACTTTCCAAACCTGAGAGCCTATCTATAGCATGAGATGTGATATCCAAGTCCTTCACATTCCAATCCTTAGACCCTTCCTACAGCATGCAATATGATATCTCAATGATTCTAATAAAAAACCTGAGACCCGTCCTATAACATGAGATGGGATATCCAACTCCTTCCCATTCCAATCCTGAGACACTTCCGATAGCAGAGATGTGATATCTCAATGCTTCTAATATCAAACTTGAGACCCTCCCTATAGCATGAGATGTGATACCCAAGTCCTTCCCATTCCAATCCTGAGACCCTTCCTATAGCATGAGATGTGATATCTCAATGCTTCTAATGCCAAACCTGAGACTCTTCCTATAACATGAGATGGGATATCCAACTCCTTCCCATTCCAATCCTGAGACCCTTTTGATAGCAGAGATGTGATATCTCAATGTTTATACCAAACCTGAGACCCTTCCTACGGCATGAGATGTCATATTCAACTCCTTCCCATTCCAATCCTGAGACCCGTCCTATAGCATGAGATGTGATATCCAACTCCTTCCCATTCCAATCCTGAGACCCTTCCTATAGCATGAGATGTAATGTCTCAATGCTTCTAATACCAAACCTGAGATCCTTCCTATAACATGAGATGTGATATCCAACTCCTTCCATTCCAATCCTGAGACCCTTCCTATAGCATGAGATGTGATATCTCAATGCTTATACCAAACCTGAGACCCTTCCTATAGCATGAGATGTGATATCCAACTCCTTCCCATTCCAATCCTGAGACCCTTCCTATAGCCTGAGATGTGATATCTCAATGCCTCTAATACCAAACCTGAGATCCTTCCTCTAACATGAAATGTGATATCCAACTCCTTCACTTTCCAAACCTGAGAGCCTATCTATTGCATGAGATGTTGTATCCAAGTCCTTCCCATTCCAATCCTTAGACCCTTCCTACAGCATGCAATATGATATCTCAATGATTCTAATAAAAAACCTGAGACCCGTCCTATAACATGAGATGGGATATCCAACTCCTTCCCATTCCAATCCTGAGACACTTCCGATAGCAGAGATGTGATATCTCAATGTTTATACCAAACCTGAGACCCTTCCTATAACATGAGATGTGATATCCAACTCCTTCCCGTTCCAAACCTGAGACCCTTCCTTTAGCATGAGATGTGATATCCAGCTCCTTCCCATTCCAATCCTGAGACACTTCCGATAGCATGAGATGTGATATCTCAATGCTTCTAATATCAAAACTGAGACCCTCCCTATAGCATATGTGATATCTAAGTCCTTCCCATTCCAATCCTGAGACCCTTCCTATAGCATGAGATGTGATATCTCAATGCTTCTACCAAACCTGAGACCCTTCCTTTAGCATGAGATGTGATATCCAACGCCTTCCCATTCCAATCCTGAGACCCTTCCTATAGCATGAGATGTGATATCTCAATACTTCTAATACCAAACCTGAGATCCTTCCGATAACATGAGATGTGATATCCAAATCCTTCGCCTTCCAAACCTGAGACCCTCCCTTTAGCATGAGATGTGATATCCAACTCCTTCCCATTCCAATCCTGAGACCCTTCTGATAGCATAAGATATGATATCTCAATGCTTCTATACCAAACCTGAGATCCTTCCGATAGCATGATGTGATATCTCAATACTTCTAATACCAAACCTGAGATCCTTCCTATGACATGAGATGTGATATCCAAATCCTTATCTTCCAAACCTGAGACCCTCCCTTTAGCATGAGATGTGATATCCAACTCCTTCCCATTCCAATCCTGAGACTCTTCTGATAGCATAAGATATGATATCTCAATGCTTCTATACCAAACCTGAGATCCTTCTGATAGCATGAGATGTGAAATCTCAATACTTCTAATACCAAACCTGAGATCCTACCTCTAACATGAAATGTGATATCCAACTCTTTCCCCTTGCAAACCTGAGAGCCTTCCTATAGCATGAGATGTGATATCCAAGTCCTTCCCATTCCAATCCTGAGACCCTTCCTATAACATGAGATGTGATATCCAACTCCTTCCCATTCCAACCTGAGACCCTTCCTATAGCATGAGATGGGATATCCAACTCCTTCCAAATCCAATCCCGATACCCTTCTGATAGCATGAGATGTGATATCCCAATGCTTCTACCAAACCTGAGACCCATACTATGGCATGAGATGTGATATCAAACTCCTTCCCATTCTAATCCTGAGACCCTTCCTATAGCTTGAGATGTGATATCCAACTCCTTCCCATTCCAATTCTGAGACCCTTCCTATACCATGAGACTTGATATCTCAATGCTTCTAATACCAAACCTGAGACCCGTCCTATAACATGAGATGTGATATCCAAATCCTTCCCCTTCCAAACCTTAGACCCTTCCTTTATCATGAGATGTGATATCCAACTCCTTCCCATTCCAATCTTGAGACCCTTCCGATATGAAATGTGATATCTCAATGCTTCTAATATCAAACTTGAGACCCTCCCTATAGCATGAGATGTGATATCCAAGTCCTTCCCATTCCTATCCTGAGACCCTTCCTATAGCATGAGATGTGATATCTCAATGCTTCTAATACCAAACCTGAGACCCTTCCTATAACATGAGATGGGAATATCCAACTCCTTCCCATTCCAATCCTGAGACCCTTCCGATAGCAGAGATGTGATATCTCAATGCTTATACCAAACCTGAGATCCTTCCTATAACATGAGATGTGATATCCAACTCCTTCCCATTCCAATCCTGAGACACTTCCTATAGCATGAGATGTGATATCTCACTGCTTATACCAAACCTGAGACACTTCCTATAGCATGAGATGTGATATCCAACTCCTTCCCATTCCAATCCTGAGACCCTTCCTATAGCATGAGATGTGATATCTCAATGCTTCTAATATCAAACTTGAGACCCTCCCTATAGCATGAGATGTGATACCCAAGTCCTTCCCATTCCAATCCTGAGACACTTCCTATAGCATGAGATGTGATATCTCAATGCTTCTAATACCAAACCTGAGACTCTTCCTATAACATGAGATGGGATATCCAACTCCTTCCCATTCCAATCCTGAGACCCTTTCGATAGCAGAGATGTGATATCTCAATGTTTATACCAAACCTGAGACCCTCCCTACGGCATGAGATGTCATATACAACTCCTTCCCATTCCAATCCTGAGACCCTTCCTATAGCATGAGATGTGATATCCAACTCCTTCCCATTCCAATCCTGAGACCCTTCCTATAGCCTGAGATGTGATATCTCAATGCCTCTAATACCAAACCTGAGATCCTTTCTCTAACATGAAATGTGATATCCAACTCCTTCACTTTCCAAACCTGAGAGCCTATCTATAGCATGAGATGTGATATCCAAGTCCTTCCCATTCCAATCATTAGACCCTTCCTACAGCATGCAATATGATATCTCAATGATTTTAATAAAAAACCTGAGACCCGTCCTATAACATGAGATGGGATATCCAACTCCTTCCCATTCCAATCCTGGGACACTTCCGATAGCAGAGATGTGATATCTCAATGTTTATACCAAACCTGAGACCCTTCCTATAACATGAGATGTGATATCCAACTCCTTCCCGTTCCAAACCTGAGACCCTTCCTTTAGCATGAGATGTGATATCCAGCTCCTTCCCATTCCAATCCTGAGACACTTCCGATAGCATGAGATGTGATATCTCAATGCTTCTAATACCAAACTGAGACCCTCCCTATAGCATGATATGTGATATCTAAGTCCTTCCCATTCCAATCCTGAGACCCTTCCTATAGCATGAGATGTGATATCTCAATGCTTATCCTTGATTCCTGTAGTAAATTGATTTCCTTTGCAGGCCGACTACTGTCACGAATGCCTTGTCTGCATGCATTCTCTCCTGGCCATTCTCTTACCGTGGCTATTTGCCTACCCCCTTCCTCTCTCAGTGGATGGACTTCTCCATCCTAGCCTCCTACCACTCAACTCCGCCTACTTGGAGAATTCAACATGAACCTGTATGCTTCCTGACCTGGACTTTTACGAGATCTGCAACTCTTCATGTCGCTGGCCCTACACACTGCAGGGAATACTCAGGATTTTCTGATCTCAGACCTCCCCCTCTGTAACCCTCTCAACAATCCTCTCCCGTGGTGATCAAGTTCTCATCTCCAAAGAAGGCTGCCAGCTGTTCCTCCTCAGAGTTCTCCCTTTCTGTCCCTGCTCCCTGCACCGTTTCGCGTTGCAAACACTCGCTTCCCTGCTCTCTGGTTTAGACGCTTTTCCTTCTCAGAGGCCTTCTTCTATTCTGCCCTTTTCGCGTTGCAAGTACTCGCTTCCCAGCTCTCTGGTTTAGACGCGTGTTCCCTGCCTTCTCTCCTCTTCCCGCTGCCTTCAAATCAAAAAATGAGCTCCAAAAGATACACAGTGCTCAGAATGCTCTATAACACCCATTATTCAACATATAGCCGTAACCCGGTAGACGTATTGAAACGTGCTGTAAACTAGCAAAAACAGCTAGAAAATGTACTTTCCTCGCGTTTTTGTAAATGCTAATTCTGATGGGTTCCCATGTATGTACTGTCCGTGCGTTTGTTGTCGAATCCTGAAGTTTTTAACCACTGTTCTCCCATACAAGGGGGGGGGGGGGGGTCAACGTTCACAGGCTGAATGTATACGGCTGAAATCTTCAAGGCATTATCAGCTTTCCTGACTGTTTTGGAACGTGTATTTGCTATCTGTTAATGCAGTCGTCCTGTGTTCATCGTCCCTTCTACTTTACAGGCTGCACTCCCCTGGTGATCACATTCTCCTCTCCAGAGCAGGCTGACTACCAGCTGCTCCTCCTCATAGGCGTTCATCCTTTCTGTCCCTGCTCCCTGCACCGTTTCGCGTTGCATGTACTCGCTTCCCAGCTCTCTGGTTTAGATGCGTGTTCCCTGCCTTCTCTCCTCTTCCTACAGCCTTCCAACGAGCTCCACAAGATATAGTGTTCAGAATGCTTTATAACACCCATTATTCAACATATAGCTGTAACCCGCTAGACGTATTGAAACGTGCTAAAAACGAGCAGAAACAGCTAGAAAATGTACTTTCCTCGCGTTTTGGTAAATGCGAATTCTGGTGGATTCCCATTTTGTACTCTGTTCGTGCGTTTATTCAGTCGAATCCTGGTCTTTTGAACCACTCTTCTCCCATACAAGGGAGGGTCAAAATGTGTTGTTCACAGGCTGAATTTATACTGCTGAAATGCTCGCTTACCTGCTCTCTGGTTTAGACGTGTGTACCCTGCATTTACCAAAACGCGAGGGAAGTACATTTTCTAGCTGTTTTTGCTAGTTTTTAGCACGTTTCAATACGTCTAGCGGGTTACAGCTATATGAGGCACCTAACTAGATGGAAGTCCGAGCCCTGCGAAGAGTGGAGCCTTGTGCTCAAAGTACCTGCCACGCCGGTGCCAACGGGCAAAAGGGGAAGCTCTTCGGAGGAAGTCAGGCAGTTCGGGTTAGTGCACAGCAGAAGGAGAACAGGTTCCGCAACTCAAGCGCAGCCTCCACAGCGAGCAGAAGCAGAGCGCGAGTACGGCCAAATGGGTGCTGTTTTTACACAGCAGGGAAAAGCAATGGGATACTGCAGGAGGGCGACCAGATCCTAGCTAAACTACTCACCGGTCCCCGAAGCAAGCAGGCCCAGGCTTCTCCACGTTAGTTTCAGCAGCTGGCAGGTTCAGAAGAGCAGGGAACGCCTCGCAGTCGTGTAGAGCAAAAAGACCTCCCAATCGACGAAACCAGCACAGTTTTGTTGCCGCACAGGACAACGGAGCGGCCGTGTGTATTCAAGCCAAATGTACACTCCTCCCTTCAGACCTGGGGACGCCAAGCGTACGAAGCGTGGGAGAGTGACAAGGACTCGAAATACAACACAACCTGGCGGCAGTTGCAGAGCAGGACTCCCTTGTAAGCTGGTCAGTCAACTGGATGGCCCAGAGACACTTCCGAAGGCTTACTTGGCAGGAGATGATGAAGTCGCCGGGAATAGCTGTTCCTGCTATTCCAAAGGTCGAAGCACCAGTACAGGCCTTCTGGTTCGATCCAAGGAGGAAAGGGTTTCACAGGACGACAGCAGTGCAAAGGAGGATTCCTTCAGCGGGTCACCAGCGATTCCTCGGTCCAGCCTCGTAGTTGCAGGATACTTGGCTCCTGTATTCCTTCGTTCGTGAGAACTCAGGAGATCGACATGGTAGTGGTGTTTCCAGCTCCCTCTTATCCACAGTTCCCTTCGCGCCAAAACGGAGGGGAGCCAATGGGAGATCCGCTCCTCAACACACACACCATACGTGGACCAATCACGGACCACGGTGGTCCCAGGCATTCACACCACCCCAGACTCTCTGGCACCCAGGATGTGTATTGGGACCAGACATCCCAGCCCACACCCTGGAGGCACACAAACGACATGTAGAAGCCCGCGAAAGCAACCACGTTTCGCGGGAAAGTACATGCCCAAATAAGGAAGGCCCCGGGTCGCCCGACCTGGGGAAGGTGAAGGGAGCAAGACGGTCAGTGGACAAGACAAAGGAGCCTCGTGGTCTAGCCATTTTGGGAGAGCCAGGCCACCATTTTGGGTTCAGGGCAAAAACGTGCTCAGAACGCCAAAAGGAGCTCAAAATAAACAAAACGATCGCTGCCACCATTCGAGTCCCTGAATGACTTGCACCGATCAAATACCATCCTAAAAGAGTATCTAGGGTCTGTAGAAGGCTAGGGACCCAAGAGAGCTGTAACTTAGCTTACAGTGCCCTCTTGTGTCATGTTGCACTAAAGCCGCAACATGATAAAGGAAACTACGGGAAACAGCGTTCCCCGGTACTGACTGTCTTAAGGGCATGTCAGTTTCCCCATAAGAAAAGGAGCGAAAGCCCAGAGAAGTGCGGCAGAAGGCTGTACTTCTCTGGCAAAGTCAAGAACAAGGTTAAAAACAATAGCAAAAAGTTTAGGGGTTGCCACATGGAAGGAAAATTCCCTACAATTACGAAATCTTTCCTAACACTCATGCTATCAGATGGGTCTCAGGATTGGAATGGGAAGGAGTTGGATATCACATCTCATGCTAAAGGGAGGGTCTAAGGTTTGGAAGGGGAAGGATTTGGACATCACATCTCATGTTATTGGAAGGATCTGAGGTTTGGTATTAGAAGCATTGAGATATCACATCTCATGCTATCGGAAGGGTCTCAGGTTTGGTATAAGCATTGAGATATCACATCTCTGCTATCGGAAGGGTCTCAGGATTGGAATGGGAAGGATTTGGATATCACATCTCATGTTATAGGAAGGGTCTCAGGTTTGGTATTAGAAGCATTGAGATATCACATCTCATGCTATAGCAAGGGTCTCAGGAATGGAATGGGAAGGACTTGGATATCACTTCTCATGATAAAGGAAGGGTCTAAGGTTTGGAAGGGGAAGGATTTGGATATCACATCTCATGTTATTGGACCGGTCTCAGGTTTGGTATTAGAAGCATTGAGATATCAAGTCTCATGGTATAGGACGGGAGTTTGATATCACATCTCATGCCATGGTATGGGTCTCAGGTTTTGTAGAAGCATTGGGATATCACATCTCATGCTATCGGAAGGGTATCAGGATTGGATTTGGAAGGAGTTGGATATCCCATCTCATGCTATAGGAAGGGTCTCAGGTTGGAATAGAAGGAGTTGGATATCACATCTCATGTTATAGGAAGGGTCTCAGGATTGGAATGGGAAGGACTTGGATATCACATCTCATGTTATAGGAAGGATCTCAGGTTTTGTATTAGAAGCATTGAGATATCACATCTCATGCTATAGGAAGGGTCTCAGGATTGGAATGTGAAGGATTTGGATATCACATCTCATGCTAAAGGAAGGGTCTCAGGTTTGGTATAAGCATTGAGATATCACATCTCTGTTATCGGAAGGGTCTAAGGATTGGATTGGGAAGGAATTGGATATCCCTTCTCATGCTATAGGAAGGGTCTCAGGTGGAATGGGTAGGAGTTGGATATCACATCTCATGTTATAGGAAGGGTCTCAAGATTGAAATGGGATGGATTTGGATATCACAGCTCTTGCTATAGGAAGGGTCTCAGGTTTTCTATTAGAAACATTGAGATATGACATCTCATGCTATAGGAAGGGTTTCAGTATTGGAATGGGAAGGATTTGGATATCACATCTCATGCTAAAGGAAGGGTCTCAGGTTTGGAAGCGGAAGGATTTGGATATCATATCTCATGTTATAGGACGTATCTCATGTTATAGGACGGGTCCCAGGTTTAGTATTAGAAGCATTGAGATATCACATCTCATGGTATAGGAAGGGTCTCAGGATTGGAATGGGAAGGAGTTGGATCTCCCTTCTCATGCTACAGGAAGGGTCTCAGGTTGGAATGGGAAGGAGTTGGATATCACATCTCGTTATAGGAAGGGTCTCAGGATTGGAATGGGAAGGAATTGGATATCACATCTCTTGCTATAGGAAGGGTCTCAGGTTTGGAAGGGGAAGGATTTGGATATCATATCTCATGTTATAGGGCCGGTCCCAGGTCTGGTATTAGAAGCATTGAGATATCACATCTCATGCTATAGGAGGAGTCTCAGGATTGGAATGGGAAGGAGTTGGATATCACGTCTCATGTTATAGGAAGGGTCTCAGGATTGGAATGGGAAGGAGTTGAATATCACATCTCATGCTAAAGGAAGGGTATCAGGTTTGATAGAAGCATTGAGATATCACATCTCATGCTATAGGAAGGAACTCAGGATTGGAATGGGAAGGAGTTGGATATCACATCTAATGCCATAGGAAGGGTCATCAGGTTTGGTATAAGCATTGAGATATCACATATCTGCTATCGGAAGGGTCTCAGGATACGAATGGGAAGGACTTAGAATTCACATCTCATACTATAGGGAGGGTCTCGGTTTGATATTAGAAGCATTGAGCTATCACATCTCATGCTATCGGAAGGGTCTCAGGTTTGGAATGGGAAGGAGTTGGATATCACATCTCTGCTATCTGAAGGGTCTCAGGGTTGGAATGGGAAGGAGTTGGATATCCCATCTCGTTATAGGAAGGGTCTCAGGTTTGGTATTAAAAGCAATGATATGATATGATATGATATGATAAGGTATTTGTAACGCGCCTATACACAAGTGTTTCAAGGCGCGACGAGGCAGGGAGGGAGGGAAACAAGGGGAAGACGGACAAGCGATCCTACTAGGCCAGGTGTCATTCAGATCGCGCAAGTGCAGAGGTAAGGGGAAAAAGGAGAAAGTGCAGGGGGAGGAGGTGGGGGGAAAAGTGCAGTACAAGGTAAGTGGCGTAATGAAATAATAATGATAAATAATAAATAAAAAGGGCCAGCTGGTGGCAAGTGCGAGGTAAGTGCAGAGCAAGTGCTGGGCAGGGGGCTGTAGGGATACAGTGACAGTCCCACAGTGCAGGGGGAGCCAGGGGGGCAGTGCAAGTGGAGAGTGGCAGGGCCCTGGACCGAGGTCGCTGAGAGTGGCCCAGATGCAGGTTAAGTGCAGAATTCAGTGGGGAGTTAAGCAGGTTTAGCAGGGGAGAGGGAGAGAGAAGGCAGAAGCGAAGAGGAAGGTTTTGAGGTGCTTCCGGAACCGGAGATGGTTCTCCTCAAGTTTCAGGGAGGCAGGCAGGCTGTTCCAGAGGGAGGCCCCTGCTGCGGAGAGAGATCTACCCCCAGCGCGTTGCTTCGAGAAGCGGCTGACCATGAGGGAGTTAGAGATGGATGAGCGAAGGGCTCGTGAAGGAAGATATTTAGGAAGAGAGAGTTGAAGGTATTTAGGCCCCAAGCCCCAGAAGGCCTTGTGGACAATGCAGAGGGTTTTGAACTTAATCCTCGCAGCCACTGGGAGCCAGTGAAGAGATTTCAGTCCTGGAGAGATACGGTCCCTGGGCTTGAGGCCAAGGACAAGTCTCGCAGTTCTGTTCTGGATAAGTTGCAGAGGGCGGAGAGTGGAGGCAGGGAGATTAAGATAGAGGCTGTTACAGTAGTCCAGCCTTGAGAGAACCAGGGCTCGGGAGACAGTGAGCTTCTGGGGGAAGGAGAGGAAGGGAAGAATACCTCTGAGGAGGTGCAGCTGGTAGTGTGATTTCTTAGAGACATCAGATATATGAGGAGAGAAGGAGAGTGTGGAGTCGAAGATGACCCCGAGGTTTTTAGCCTTGCATGTAGGGGCAGGAAGGGGGCCAAGGGAGGCCGGCCAGAGAGCTGCAGGGAAGGAGGGAGTGGGTGCGCCGATGAGTAGAATCTCAGTCTTACTGGCGTTAAGGCAGAGGTCATTGGCGGCACACCATTCCTGGATAGCAGACAGACAGTCGGAGATGAGGGAAGGAGAGGAGGAGGCCGAGGGTAGCCTGAAAATGAGCTGGGTATCGTCCGCATAGCACTGGAAGTGGGGGCAGAGGGCGGCGATGCGGTGGGCAAGGAGTGCCAGATACTGGTTGAAAAGCCAGGGAGAGAGGTTGGATCCCTGGGGGACACCACAGGTGGAGAAAAAGATGTCAGAGAGGAAGGAGCCCATTTGGACCTGGGAGGGTCGACCAGAGAGGAAAGAGGTCAGCCATGCCAGAGCCTGACCAGTGATACCCAGGTTATCACGGAGACGGTTGAGCAGGATGGCATGGTTGACAGTGTCAAAGGCAGAGGAGAGATCGAGCAGAATGAGAACACAGGGAGTGTTGGAATCGAGGTTCAGGAGCAGGTCCTCACGGATGTTCAGGAGAGCAGTTTCCGTGCTTCTGGCCGCTCTGAAGCCGGATTGATGGTCATGAAGATTACCCACAGATTCAGCATGGAGGTTAAGCTGGGAGATGGCCAGTTTCTCCAGGAGCTTGCCCAGGAAGGGAGTAATGGAGATTGGGCGATAGTTGGCCGGGCAGGAGGGGTCGGAAGAGGGTTTCTTGAGGAGGGGGTGCACAAGGGAGTGCTTGAGGGGGGATGGGAAGACTCCAGAGGCGAATGAGTGGTTGCAAAAGTCAGCCAGGGCAGGAGCCAGGGAGACGATGTGGTCCTTGATGGTTTTGGAGGAACAGGGGTGAACCTGTTTAGACGAGGCTTTCATAGATCGGACTTGTCTGGAAACCTCGTCAGCAGAAAAAGGTGGAAATGAAGAGAAGGAGGGCGGAGGGGCGGCTGCAAGAGAGCAAGAGGAAGAGCCAGGAAGAGAGGGAGGGAGGAGAGGGGAGGAGAGTGAGGACAGGATGTCCTGAGTTTTTGAGATGAAGTGCGAGGCCAGTGCAGTGCAGAGGGCCTGTGAGGGGACAGGAGAGGTAGAGACTGCAGCAGGGTTGGCCAGCTCCTTGCAGATTTTAAAGAGTTCGGCCGAGTTGTTTGATGCCTCAGAGATGCGGGCTTGGATAAGGGCTCTCTTCTTAGTGAGAACGGAGAGCCGGTATTGCCTTTGGAGCAGGCGGCAGGCCAGTTTGTCAGAGGATGAACATGAAGCACGCCATTTCCTCTCTGCCACCCTGCACTTGCGTTTTAGGGTGACGAGATCCGAGTCGTACCAAGAATTACATTTGGCTTTGGGCTTCAGGCGGATTCTCATGACGGGGGCAAGGATGTCGAGAGTATCAGATATAGAGGAATAGAGCATGGAGAGGGCTGTGTCGGGGTGGGAGTCAGCCGAGGGGGGAGGAGGGGGCGAGAAGGTGGCAGCGAAAGCCTCAGCTGACACGCGCTTCATGGGTCGGATGACCGAGAAGGTGGGTGGCAGTGAAGAGGGTGGCTTTGCCTGTGGGGTAGGGAGGGAGAGGTGGGAGGATAGAAGAAAGTGATCACTCCAGGAGAGAGGAGTGGAGAGAGGGAGGGAGAGGGGAAGGTCAGAAGAGATCAGAGCATCAAGAGTGTGCCCTGCAGAGTGAGTAGGACCAGAAGGGAGAATAGAGAGTGAGAGAGAGTTGCAGAGTTCGCGAAAGAGACCAGTGGGGGGACAGGAGGCATCAAGGTGGATGTTGAAGTCGCCGAGAAAGAGGAGTTGGGTGGTTGAGGACAGGAGTGATGAGGAGAGATCAGCCCACTCAGAGAGGAAGGAGGAAATTTGACCAGGTGGCCGATAGATAGTAGCCACGGTAAGGGAATGGCTAGGAGAGAGAGAAAGTCGGCAGACAAGACATTCAAAAGAGGAGTAGGTCTGCGTAGGAGTGACAGTGGCAGGAATCCACTCAGGGAAGATAAGGGCAACACCACCCCCTGAACGGTTGGGCCTGGGCACGGAGAGGATCTTGTAGCCGTCAGGTAGGAGTGTGTCGAAGCTGGTGGCAGAGCTGGCAGTGAACCAAGTCTCAGTGAGACCGAGGATGTCGAGGTCCAGTTCCTCAAGAAGGCGACAGATATCAGAGGAGTGCTTGATGGCAGAGCGAGAGTTTAGAGTGGCAATGTGGAGAAGGTTGCCACCCTTGAAAAACTTCCGGGGAGGGGTACAGATCAGAGGTACACCCTGCGGAGGTGTTAGAGAAGGAGTTGAAGAGGGAGCAAGGGAGGGGGCAGGGAGGGAGGGGGGAGGCAAGGTAGCTGAGGATAGAGGAGGGGGGACAGCGGGAGCGGAGAGGAAGTTGATGAGGCATGGGAAGCGTCTATCAAAGAGGTGAAGGTTGGCCTGAGGGCCTTGGACCAAGACGGTCCCGTTAGCATAGACATTAATGATGGCTTTAGAGGAGTGGAAAGGGGCCAAGAGGACATCCCAACGGGTGCCACCATTAATGGGAGAGGTGGAGAAAGGAGAGAGCACAGCGACCATGTGAAGGGTCCATAGGTCAGGTGAAGGCACGAAGAAGAGAATGTCAGTGAGAGTTTCCTTGGAGCAGGCGCTCGTGTAGGTGTCAGCGATAGGGAGGCCTGGGTTGGAGACCAGGATGTCCTTTTTAAACTTTTTCCTACCGGATTTAGTGAGGAGAGCAGGATAGTCAATGGAGAAGCAGTTAGAGTAGATAGGCGAGATGGAGAGCACCATGGAATAGGAGGGGAGGCGAACGACACGAGTATGCAGACAGGAAGTGAGTGGAGGGCACTAGTTTAACACAGTGAAGAGCAAACAGTAATCCGCAGGGGGTCAGGGCCACCTAAGTTTGAGATTCCTGCGAGAGGAGAGAAACACTCTAGTTTACCGGAAAAATTAGAATAGGGGGGCGAGGCATCGTGCGGGTGAGGTGAGGTGGGGTGGGCTGGAGAACAGGTGGAACTTGCGCCTGGCGTCCCCTGCGGACACCTGCAGACACACAGGGAGCCGCACTGTAGGAGTCGCCCTTGGCCTGGGGCCCTTAGCTGCAGGGGCTGCCGGGCAGAGGGCTGCCCAGGAAGGGGGGGAGGTTATAGGCAGAGGGAGAGGAGGGGAGGGGGTGTGGGCGGGCAGGGAGGCGGGGAGGGAGGGGAAAGACCAGGAAGTGGGAGGGGGGGAGCAGGAGCAGGCCACACACGCGCTGGGAGCGCGAGAAAAATAAAACAACGTTACTTTTTCTTTACACAATATTAAATGCACAAACTCACGGAGGCCCAGGCAGGGCTTTCAAGGCCTGCTAATCCCCTAAGGCCACCGGCGACCGCTCTCCACGCTCAGCTGGAGAAAGAAGCGAGCGTGGGGAACGGCCGCCGAGTAGGCCAGAGGGGAGGCAGGACACAGCCAATCAGAGGGGGGGGTGGGCGGGCAGGGAGGCGGGGAGGGAGGGGAAAGACCAGGAAGTGGGAGGGGGGGAGCAGGAGCAGGCCACACACGCGCTGGGAGCGCGAGAAAAATAAAACAACGTTACTTTTTCTTTACACAATATTAAATGCACAAACTCACGGAGGCCCAGGCAGGGCTTTCAAGGCCTGCTAATCCCCTAAGGCCACCGGCGACCGCTCTCCACGCTCAGCTGGAGAAAGAAGCGAGCGTGGGGAACGGCCGCCGAGTAGGCCAGAGGGGAGGCAGGACACAGCCAATCAGAGGGGGGGTGGGCGGGCAGGGAGGCGGGGTGGGAGGGGAAAGACCAGGAAGTGGGAGGGGGGGAGCAGGAGCAGGCCACACACGCGCTGGGAGCGCGAGAAAAATAAAACAACGTTACTTTTTCTTTACACAATATTAAATGCACAAACTCACGGAGGCCCAGGCAGGGCTTTCAAGGCCTGCTAATCCCCTAAGGCCACCGGCGTGATATCACATCTCATGCTATAGGAAGGGTCTAAGGTTTGGAAGGGGACGGATTTGGGTATCACATCTCATGTTATAGGACCGGTCTCAGGTTTGGTATTTGAAGCATTGAGATATCAAGTCTCATGGTATAGGACGGGTCTCAGAATTGGAATGAGAAGGAGTTGGATATCACATCTCAAGCTATAGGGAGGGTCTCATGATTGGAATGGGAAGGAGTTGGATATCACATCTCATGTTATAGGAAGGGTCTCAGGATTGGAATGGGAAGGACTTGGATACCACATCTCATTCTATAGGAAGGCTCTCAGGGTTGGAAGGGGAAGGAGTTGGATATCACATTTCATGTTAGAGGTAGGATCTCAGGTTTGGTTTTAGAGGCATTGAGATATCACATCTCATGCCATCAGAAGGGTCTCAGGATTGGAATGGGAAGGAGTTGGATATCAAAACTCATGCTAAAGGGATGGTCTAAGGTTTGGAAGGGGAGGGATTTGGACATCATATCTCATGTTATTGGAAGGATCTCAGGTTTGGTATTAGAAGCATTGAGATATCACATCTCATGCTATCGGAAGGGTCTTAGGTTTGGTATAAGCATTGAGATATCACATCTCTGCTATCGGAAGGGTCTCAGGATTGGAATGGGAAGGATTTGGATATCACATCTCATGTTATTGGACCGGTCTCAGGTTTGGTATTAGAAGCATTGAGATATCAAGTCTCATGGTATAGGACGGGAGTTTGATATCACATCTCATGCCATGGTATGGGTCTCAGGTTTTGTAGAAGCATTGGGATATCACATCTCATGCTATCGGAAGGGTATCAGGATTGGATTTGGAAGGAGTTGAATATCCCATCTCATGCTATAGGAAGGGTCTCAGGTTGGAATAGAAGGAGTTGGATATCACATCTCATGTTATAGGAAGGGTCTCAGGATTGGAATGGGAAGGACTTGGATATCACATCTCATGCTGTAGGAAGGGTCTCAGGTTTGGAAAAGGAAGGAGTTGGATATCACATTTCATGTTAGAGGTAGGATCTCAGGTTTGGTATTAGAGGCATTGAGATATCACATCTCATGCTATCAGAAGGGTATCAGGATTGGAATGGGAAGGAGTTGGATATCACATCTCATGCTAAAGGGAGGGTCTCAGGTTTGGAATGGGAAGGATTTGGATATCACATCTTATGTTATAGGAAGGACCTTAGGTTTGGTATTAGAAGCATTGAGATATCACATCTCATGCTATAGGAAGGGTCTCGGGATTGGAATGGGAAGGAGTTGGATATCACATCTCATGTTATAGGAAGGATCTCAGGTTTGGTATTAGAAGCATTGAGATATCACATCTCATGCTATAGGAAGGGTCTCAGGATTGGAATGGGAAGGAGTTGGATATCACATCTCATGCTATGGGAAGGGTCTCAGGTTTGGTATAAGCATTGAAATATCACATCTCTGCTATCGGAAGGGTCTCAGGATTGGAATGGGAGGAGCTGGATATCACATCTCATGCTAAAGGAAGGGTCTCAGGTTTGGAAGGGGAAGGATTTGGATATCACATCTCATGTTATAGGACGGGTCTCAGGTTTGGTATTAGAAGCATTGTGATATCACATCTCATGCTATAGGATGTGTCTCAGGATTGGAATGGGAAGGAGTTGGATATCACATCTCATGCTATAGGAAGGGTTTCAGGTTTGGTAGAAGCATTGAGATATCACATCTCATGCTATAGGAAGAGTCTCAGGTTTGGGAAGGGAAGGATTTGGATTTCACATCTCATGTTATAGGATGGTTCTCATGTTTGGTTTTTGAAGCATTGAGATATCACATCTCATGCTATCGGAAGGGTCTCAGGTTTGGAATGGGAAGGAGTTGGATATCACATCTCATGTTATAGGAAGGGTCTCAGGTTTGGAATGGGAAGGAGTTGGATATGACATCTCTTGTTATAGGGAGGGTCTCAGGATTTGAATGGTAAGGAGTTGGATATCACATCTCATGCTATAGGAAGGGTCTCAGGTTGGAATGGGAAGGAGTTGGATATCACATCTCATGTTATATACAGGAAGGGTCTCAGGATTGGAATGGGAAGGATTTGGATATCACATCTCTTGCTGTAGGAAGGGTCTCAGGTTTTTTATTAGAAACATTGAGATATCACATCTCATGCTATAGGAAGTGTTTTAGGATTGGAATGGGAAGTATTTGGATATCACATCTCATGCTAAAGGAAGGGTCTCAGGTTTGGAAGGGGAAGGATTTGGATATCACATCTCATCCAATAGGAAGGGTCTCAGGTTTGGAATGGGAAGGAATTGGATATCACATCTCATGTTATAGGAAGGGTCTCAGGTTTTTTATTAGAAACATTGAGATATCACATCTCATGTTATAGGACGGTTCCCAGGTTTGGTATTAGAAGCATTGAGATATCACATCTCATGGTATAGGAAGGGTCTCAGGGTTGGAATGGGAAGGAGTTGGATATCACATCTCATCCAATAGGAAGGGTCGCAGGTTTGGAATGGGAAGGAATTGGATATCACATCTCATGTTATAGGAAGGATCTCAGGTTTGGTATTAGAAGCATTGAGATATCACATCTCATGCTATAGGAAGGGTCTCAGGATTGGAATGTGAAGGATTTGGATATCACATCTCATGCTAAAGGAAGGGTCTCAGGTTTGGTAGAAGCATTGAGATATCACATCTCATGCTATAGGAAGGGTCTCAGGATTTGAATGGCAAGGAGTTGGATATCACATCTCATGCCATAGGAAGGGACACAGGTTTGGTATAAGCATTGAGATATCACATCTCTGCTATCGGAAGGTTCTCAGGATTGGATTGGGAAGGAGTTGGATATCCCTTCTCATGCTATAGGAAGTGTCTCAGGTTGGAATGGGAAGGAGTTGAATATCACATCTCATGTTATAGGAAGGGTCTCAGGATTGGAATGGGAAGGATTTGGATATCACATCTCTTGCTATAGGAAGGGTCTCAGGATTGGAATGGGAAGGATTTGGATATCACATCTCATGTCATAGGAAGGATCTCAGGTTTGGTATTAGAAGCATTGATATATCACACCTCATGCTATAGGAATGGTCTCAGGATTGGAAGGGGACGGATTTGGGTATCACATCTCATGTTATAGGACCGGTCTCAGGTTTGGTATTTGAAGCATTGAGATATCAAGTCTCATGGTATAGGACGGGTCTCGGAATTGGAATGAGAAGGAGTTGGATATCACATCTCAAGCTATAGGGAGGGTCTCATGATTGGAATGGGAAGGAGTTGGATATCACATCTCATGTTATAGGAAGGGTCTCAGGATTGGAATGGGAAGGACTTGGATATCACATCTCATTCTATAGGAAGGCTCTCAGGGTTGGAAGGGGAAGGAGTTGGATATCACATTTCATGTTAGAGGTAGGATCTCAGGTTTGGTTTTAGAGGCATTGAGATATCACATCTCATGCCATCAGAAGGGTCTCAGGATTGGAATGGGAAGGAGTTGGATATCAAATCTCATGCTAAAGGGATGGTCTAAGGTTTGGAAGGGGAGGGATTTGGACATCATATCTCATGTTATTGGAAGGATCTCAGGTTTGGTATTAGAAGCATTGAGATATCACATCTCATGCTATCGGAAGGGTCTTAGGTTTGGTATAAGCATTGAGATATCACATCTCTGCTATCGGAAGGGTCTCAGGATTGGAATGGGAAGGATTTGGATATCACATCTCATGTTATTGGACGGTCTCAGGTTTGGTATTAGAAGCATTGAGATATCAAGTCTCATGGTATAGGACGGGAGTTTGATATCACATCTCATGCCAGGGTATGGGTCTCAGGTTTTGTAGAAGCATTGGGATATCACATCTCATGCTATCGGAAGGGTATCAGGATTGGATTTGGAAGGAGTTGGATATCCCATCTCATGCTATAGGAAGGGTCTCAGGTTGGAATAGAAGGAGTTGGATATCACATCTCATGTTATAGGAAGGGTCTCAGGATTGGAATGGGAAGGACTTGGATATCACATCTCATGCTGTAGGAAGGGTCTCAGGTTTGGAAAAGGAAGGAGTTGGATATCACATTTCATGTTAGAGGTAGGATCTCAGGTTTGGTATTAGAGGCATTGAGATATCACATCTCATGCTATCAGAAGGGTATCAGGATTGGAATGGGAAGGAGTTGGATATCACATCTCATGCTAAAGGGAGGGTCTCAGGTTTGGAATGGGAAGGATTTGGATATCACATCTCATGTTATAGGAAGGACCTTAGGTTTGGTATTAGAAGCATTGAGATATCACATCTCATGCTATAGGAAGGGTCTCGGGATTGGAATGGGAAGGAGTTGGATATCACATCTCATGTTATAGGAAGGATCTCGGGTTTGGTATTAGAAGCATTGAGATATCACATCTCATGCTATAGGAAGGGTCTCAGGATTGGAATGGGAAGGAGTTGGATATCACATCTCATGCTATGGGAAGGGTCTCAGGTTTGGTATAAGCATTGAAATATCACATCTCTGCTATCGGAAGGGTCTCAGGATTGGAATGGGTGGAGCTGGATATCACATCTCATGCTAAAGGAAGGGTCTCAGGTTTGGAAGGGGAAGGATTTGGATATCACATCTCATGTTATATGACGGGTCTCAGGTTTGGTATTAGAAGCATTGTGATATCACATCTCATGCTATAGGATGCGTCTCAGGATTGGAATGGGAAGGGGTTGGATATCACATCTCATGCTATAGGAAGGGTTTCAGGTTTGGTAGAAGCATTGAGATATCACATCTCATGCTATAGGAAGAGTCTCAGGTTTGGGAAGGGAAGGATTTGGATTTCACATCTCTTGTTATAGGATGGTTCTCATGTTTGGTTTTTGAAGCATTGAGATATCACATCTCATGCTATCGGAAGGGTCTCAGGTTTGGAATGGGAAGGAGTTGGATATCACATCTCATGTTATAGGAAGGGTCTCAGGTTTGGAATGGGAAGGAGTTGGATATGACATCTCTTGTTATAGGGAGGGTCTCAGGATTTGAATGGTAAGGAGTTGGATATCACATCTCATGCTATAGGAAGGGTCTCAGGTTGGAATGGGAAGGAGTTGGATATCACATCTCATGTTATATACAGGAAGGGTCTCAGGATTGGAATGGGAAGTATTTGGATATCACATCTCTTGCTATAGGAAGGGTCTCAGGTTTTTTATTAGAAACATTGAGATATCACATCGCATGCTATAGGAAGTGTTTTAGGATTGGAATGGGAAGTATTTGGATATCACATCTCATGCTAAAGGAAGGGTCTCAGGTTTGGAAGGGGAAGGATTTGGATATCACATCTCATCCAATAGGAAGGGTCTCAGGTTTGGAATGGGAAGGAATTGGATATCACATCTCATGTTATAGGAAGGGTCTCAGGTTTTTTATTAGAAACATTGAGATATCACATCTCATGTTATAGGACGGTTCCCAGGTTTGGTATTAGAAGCATTGAGATATCACATCTCATGGTATAGGAAGGGTCTCAGGGTTGGAATGGGAAGGAGTTGGATATCACATCTCATCCAATAGGAAGGGTCTCAGTTTTGGAATGGGAAGGAATTGGATATCACATCTCATGTTATAGGAAGGATCTCAGGTTTGGTATTAGAAGCATTGAGATATCACATCTCATGCTATAGGAAGGGTCTCAGGATTGGAATGTGAAGGATTTGGATATCACATCTCATGCTAAAGGAAGGGTCTCAGGTTTGGTAGAAGCATTGAGATATCACATCTCTGCTATCGGAAGGTTCTCAGGATTGGATTGGGAAGGAGTTGGATATCCCTTCTCATGCTATAGGAAGTGTCTCAGGTTGGAATGGGAAGGAGTTGAATATCACATCTCATGTTATAGGAAGGGTCTCAGGATTGGAATGGGAAGGATTTGGATATCACATCTCTTGCTATAGGAAGGGTCTCAGGATTGGAATGGGAAGGATTTGGATATCACATCTCATGTCATAGGAAGGATCTCAGGTTTGGTATTAGAAGCATTGATATATCACATCTCATGCTATAGGAATGGTCTCAGGATTGGAATGGGTAGGAGTTGGATATTACATTCTTGCTATAGGAAGGGTCTCATGTTTGGAATGGGAAGGAGTTGGATATCACATATGCTATAGGAAGTGTCTCAGGTTTGGAACGGGAAGGAGTTGGATATCACATCTCATGTTATAGGAAGGGTCTCAGGTTTGGTATAAGCATTGAGATATCACATCTCTGCTATCAGGAGTGGCTCAGGATTGGAATGGGAAGGAGTTGGATATCCCATCTCATGTTAAAGGACAGGTCTCTGGTTTGGTATTAGAATCATTGAGATATCACATCGCATGCTGTAGGAAGGGTCTAAGGATTGGAATGGGATGGACTTGGATATCACATCCCATGCTATAGGTAGGCTCTCAGGTTTGGTATAAGCATTGAGATATCACATCTCATGCTATAGGAAGGGTCTCAGGATTGGAATGGGAAGGATTTGGATATCACATCTCATGCTATAGGAAGGGTCTCAGGTTTGGTATAAGCATGGAGATATCACTTCTCATGCTATAGGAAGGGTCTCAGGATTGGAATGGCAAGGTGTTGGATATCACATCTCATGCTATAGGAAGGGTCTCAGATTTGGTATAAGCATTGAGATATCACATCTCATGCTATAGGAAGGGTCTCAGGATTGGAATGGGAAGGAGTTGAATATGACATCTCAGGCCTTAGGAAGGGTCTCAGGTTTGGTATAAGCACTGAGATATCACATCTTTGCTATCGGAAGGGTCTCAGGATTGGAATGGGAAGGAGTTGGATATCCCATCTCATGTTATAGGAAGGGTCTCAGGTTTGGTATTAGAAGCATTGAGATATCACATCTCATGCTATAGGAAGGGTCTCAGGATTGGAATGGGAAGGACTTGGATGTCACATCTCATGCTATAGGGAGGGTCTCAAGTTTGATATTAGAAGCATTGAGATAACAAATCTCATGATATCGGAAGGGTCTCAGGATTGGAATGGGAAGGAGTTGGATATCACATCTCATGATAAAGGAAGGGTCTAAGGTTTGGAAGGGGAAGGATTTGGATATCACATCTCATGTTATAGGACGGGTCTCAGGTTTGGTATTAGAAGCATTGAGATATCAAGTCTCATGGTATAAGAAGGGTCTCAGAATTGGAATGGGAAGGAGTTGGATATCACATCTCAAGCTATAGGAAGCGTCTCAGGATTGGAATGGGAAGGAGTTTGATATCACATCTCATGCCATAGTATGGGTCTCAGGTTTGGTAGAAGCATTGGGATATCACATCTCATGCTATCGGAAGGGTATCAGTATTGGATTTGGAAGGAGTTGGATATCCCATCTCATGTTATTGGAAGGGTCTCAGGATTGGAATGGGAAGGACTTGGATATCATATCTCATGCTATAGGAAGGCTCTCAGGTTTGGAAGGGGAAGGAGTTGGATATCACATTTCATGTTAGGGGAAGGATCTCAGGTTTGGTATAAGCATTGAGATATCACATCTCATGCTATAGGAAGGGTCTCAGGATTGGAATGGGAAGAAGTTGGATATCACATCTCATGCTATAGGAAGGGTCTCAGGTTTGGTATAAGCATTGAGATATCACATCTCATGCTATAGGAAGGGTCTCAGGATTGGAATGGGAAGGAATTGGATATCACATCTCATGCTATAGGAAGGGTCTCAGGTTTGGTATAAGCATTGAGATATCACATCTCATGCTATAGGAAGGGTCTCAGGATTGGAATGGGAAGGATTTGGATATCACATCTTATGCTATAGGAAGGGTCTCAGGTTTGGTATAAGCATTGAGATATCACATCTCATGCTATAGGAAGGGTCTCAGGATTGGAATGGGAAGAAGTTGGATATCACATCTCATGCTATAGGAAGGGTCTCAGGTTTGGTATAAGCATTGAGATATCACATCTCATGCTATAGGAAGGGTCTCAGGGTTGGAATGGGAAGGAGTTGTATATGACATCTCATGCCATAGCAAGGGTCTCAGGTTTGGTATAAGCATTGAGATATCACATCACATGCTATAGGAAGGGTCTCAGGATTGGAATGGGAAGGACTTGGATATCACATCTCATGCTATAGGCAGGGTCTCAGGTTTGGAAAGGGAAGGAGATGGATATCACATTTCATGTTAGAGGTAGGATCTCAGGTTTGGTATTAGAGGCATTGAGATATCACATCTCATGCTATCAGAAGGGTCTCAGGATTGGAATGGGAAGAAGTTGGATATCACATTTCATGCTAAAGGGAGGGTCTCAGGTTTGGAAGGGGAAGGATTTGGAAATCACATCTCATATTATAGGAAGGATCTCAGGTTTGGTATTAGAAGCATTGAGATATCACATCTCATGCTATCGGAAGGATCTCAGGTTTGGTATAAGAGGCATTGAGATATCACATCTCATGCTATCATAAGGGTCTCAGGATTGGAATGGGAAGGAGTTGGATATCACATCTCATGTTATAGGAAGGATCTCAGGTTTGGTATTAGAAGCATTGAGACATCACATCTCATGCTATAGGAAGGGTCTCAGGATTGGAATGGGAAGGAGTTGGATATCACATCTCATGCTATAGGAAGGGTCTCAGGTTTGGTATAAGCATTGAGATATCACATCTCATGCTATAGGAAGGGTCTCAGGATTGGAATGGGAAGGATTTGGATATCACATCTTATGCTATAGGAAGGGTCTCAGGTTTGGTATAAGCATGGAGATATCACTTCTCATGCTATAGGAAGGGTCTCAGGATTGGAATGGGAAGGTGTTGGATATCACATCTCATGCTATAGGAAGGGTCTCAGATTTGGTATAAGCATTGAGATATCACATCTCATGCTATAGGAAGGGTCTCAGGATTGGAATGGGAAGGAGTTGTATATGACATCTCAGGCCATAGGAAGGGTCTCAGATTTGGTATAAGCATTGAGATATCACATCTCATGATATCGGAAGGGTCTCAGGATTGGAATGGGAAGGAGTTGGATATCACATCTCATAATAAAGGAAGGGTCTAAGGTTTGGAAGGGGAAGGATTTGGATATCACATCTCATGTTATAGGACGGGTCTCAGGTTTGGTATTAGAAGCATTGAGATATCAAGTCTCATGGTATAAGAAGGGTCTCAGGATTGGAATGGGAAGGAGTTTGATATCACATCTCATGCCATAGTATGGGACTCAGGTTTGGTAGAAGCATTGGGATATCACATCTCATGCTATCGGAAGGGTATCAGTATTGGATTTGGAAGGAGTTGGATATCCCATCTCATGCTATAGGAAGGGTCTCAGGTTGGAATGGGAAGGAGTTGGATATCACATTTCATGTTATGGGAAGGGTCTCAGGATTGGAATGGGAAGGACTTGGATATCATATCTCATGCTATAGGAAGGCTCTCAGGTTTGGAAGGGGAAGGAGTTGGATATCACATTTCATGTTAGAGGAAGGATCTCAGGTTTGGTATTAGAGGCCTTGAGATATCACATCTCATGCTACAGGAAGGGTCTCAGGATTGGAATGGGAAGGAGTTGGATATCACATCTCAAGCTATAGGAAGGGTCTCAGGTTTGGTATAAGCATTGAGATATCACATCTCATGCTATAGGAAGGGTCTCAGGATTGGAATGGGAAGAAGTTGGATATCACATCACATGCTATAGGAAGGGTCTCAGGTTTGGTATAAGCATTGAGATTTCACATCTCATGCTATAGGAAGGGTCTCAGGATTGGAATGGGAAGGAGTTGTATATGCCATCTCATGCCATAGGAAGGGTCTCAGGTTTTGTATAAGCATTGAGATATCACATCACATGCTATAGGAAGGGTCTCAGGATTGGAATGGGAAGGACTTGGATATCACATATCATGCTATAGGCAGGGTCTCAGGTTTGGAAAGGGAAGGAGATGGATATCACATTTCATGTTAGAGGTAGGATCTCAGGTTTGGTATTAGAGGCATTGAGATATCACATCTCATGCTATCAGAAGGGTCTCAGGATTGGAATGGGAAGGAGTTGGATATCACATCTCATGCTAAAGGGAGGGTCTCAGGTTTGGAAGGGGAAGGATTTGGAAATCACATCTCATATTATAGGAAGGATCTCAGGTTTGGTATTAGAAGCATTGAGATATCACATCTCATGCTATCGGAAGGATCTCAGGTTTGGTATAAGAGGCATTGAGATATCACATCTCATGCTATCATAAGGGTCTCAGGATTGGAATGGGAAGGAGTTGGATATCACATCTCATGTTATAGGAAGGATCTCAGGTTTGGTATTGGAAGCATTGAGACATCACATCTCATGCTATAGGAAGGGTCTCAGGATTGGAATGGGAAGGAGTTGGATATCACATCTCATGCTATAGGAAGGGTCTCAGATTTGGTATAAGCATTGAGATATCACATCTCATGCTATAGGAAGGGTCTCAGGATTGGAATGGGAAGGAGTTGTATATGACATCTCAGGCCATAGGAAGGGTCTCAGGTTTGATATAAGCATTGAGATATCACATCTCTGCTATCGGAAGGGTCTCAGGATTGGAATGGGAAGGAGTTGGATATCCCATCTGAGTTGGATATCCCATCTCATGTTATAGGAAGGGTCTCAGGTTTGGTATTAGAAGCATTGAGATATCACATCTCATGCTATAGGAAGGGTCTCAGGATTGGAATGGGGAGGACTTGGATGTCACATCTCATGCTACAGGGAGGGTCTCAAGTTTGATATTAGAAACATTGAGATAACAAATGTCATGATATCGGAAGGGTCTCAGGATTGGAATGGGAAGGAGTTGGATATCACATCTCATGATAAAGGAAGGGTCTAAGGTTTGGAAGGGGAAGGATTTGGATATCACATCTCATGTTATAGGACGGGTCTCAGGTTTGGTATTAGAAGCATTGAGATATCAAGTCTCATGGTATAGAAAGGGTCTCAGAATTGGAATGGGAAGAAGTTGGATATCACATCTCAAGCTATAGGAAGGGTCTCAGGATTGGAATGGGAAGGAGTTTGATATCACATCTCATGCCATAGTATGGGTCTCAGATTTGGTAGAAGCATTGGGATATCACATCTCATGCTATCGGAATGGTATCAGTATTGGATTTAGAAGGAGTTGGATATCCCATCTCATGCTATAGGAAAGGTCTCAGGTTGGAATGGGATGGAGTTGGATATCACATTTCATGTTATAGGAAGGGTCTCAGGATTGGAATGGGAAGGACTTGGATATCATATCTCATGCTATAGGAAGGCTCTCAGGTTTGGAAGGGGAAGGAGTTGGATATCACATTCATGTTAGAGGAAGGATCTCAGGTTTGGTATTAGAGGCCTTGAGATATCACATCTCATGCTATAGGAAGGGTCTCAGGATTGGAATGGGAAGGAGTTGGATATCACATCTCAAGCTATAGGAAGGGTCTCAGGTTTGGTATAAGCATTGAGATATCACATCTCATGCTATAGGAAGGGTCTCAGGATTGGAATGGGAAGGAGTTGGATATCACATCTCATGTTATAGGAAAGATCTCAGGTTTGGTATTAGAAGCATTGAGACATCACATCTCATGTTATAGGAAGGGTCTCAGGATTGGAATGGGAAGAAGTTGGATATCACATCTCATGCTATAGGAAGGGTCTCAGGTTTGGAAGGGGAAGGAGTTGGATATCCAATCTCATGTTATAGGACTGGTCTCAGGTTTGGTATTAGAAGCATTGAGATATCACATTGCATGCTGTAGGAAGGTTCTCAGGTTTGGAATGGGGAGGAATTGGATATCACATCTCATGTCAAACGAAGGATCTCAGGTTTGGTATTAGAAGCATTGAGATATCACATCTCATGCTATAGGAATGGTCTCAGGGTTGGAATGGGAAGGAGTTGGATATTACATTCTTGCTATAGGAAGGGTCTCATGTTTGGAATGTGAAGGAGTTGGATATCACATATGCTATAGGAAGGGTCTCAGGTTTGGAACGGGAAGGAGTTGGATATCCGATCTCATGTTATAGGAAGGGTCTCAGGTTTGGTATAAGCATTGAGATATCACATCTCTGCTATCAGAAGTGTCTCAGGATTGGAATGGGAAGGAGTTGGATATCCCATCTCATGTTATAGGACGGGTCTCAGGTTTGTTATTAGAATCATTGAGATATCATATTGCACGCTGCAGGAAGGGTCTAAGGATTGGAATGGGAAGGACTTGGATATCACATCTCATGCTATAGATAGGCTCTCAGATTTGGAAAGGGAAGGAGTTGGATATCACATTTCATGTTAGAGGAAGGATCTCAGGTTTGGTATTAGAGGCATTGAGATATCACATCTCATGCTATAGGAAGCGTCTCAGGATTGGAATGGGAAGGAGTTGGGTATCACATCTCATGCTATAGGAAGGCTCAGGATTGGTATAAGTATTGAGATATAACATCTCATGCTATAGGAAGGGTCTCAGGATTGGAATGGAAGGAGTTGGATATCACATCTCATGTTATAGGAAGGATCTCAGGTTTGGTATTAGAAGCATTGAGACATCACATCTCATGCTATAGGAAGGGTCTCAGGATTGGAATGGGAAGGAGTTGGATATCACATCTCATGCTATAGGAAGGGTCTCAGGTTTGGTATTAGAAGCATTGGATATCACATATCATGCTATAGGAAGTGTCTCAGGATTGGAATGGGAAGGACTTGGATATCACATCTCATGCTATAGGGAGGGTCTCAAGTTTGATATTAGAAGCATTGAGATATCACATCTCATGCTATAGGAAGGGTCTCAGGATTGGAATGGGAAGGAGTTGTATATGACATCTCATGCCGTAGGAAGGGTTTCAGGTTTCGTATAAGCATTGAGATATCACATCTCTGCTATCGGAAGGGTCTCAGGATTGGAATGGGAAGGAGTTAGATATCCCATCTCATGTTATAGGAAGAGTCTCAGGTTTGGTATTAGAAGCATTGGATATCACATATCATGCTATAGGAAGTGTCTCAGGATTGGAATGGGAAGGACTTGGATATCACATCTCATGCTATAGGGAGGGTCTCAAGTTTGATATTAGAAGCATTGAGATATCACATCTCATGCTATAGGAAGGGTCTCAGGATTGGAATGGGAAGGAGTTGGATATCACATCTCATGCTATAGGAAGGGTCTCAGGTTTGGTATAAGCAGTGAGATATCACATCTCATGCTATAGGAAGGGTCTCGGGATTGGAATGGGAAGGAGTTGGATATCACATCTCATGTTATAGGAAGGATCTCAGGTTTGGTATAAGCATTGAGATATCACATCTCTGCTATCGGAAGGGTCTCAGGATTGGAATGGGAAGGAGTTGGATATTCCCATCTCATGTTATAGGAAGGGTCTCAGGTTTGGTATTAGAAGCATTGAGATATCACATCTATTGCTGTAGGAAGGGTCTCAGGATTGGAATTGGAAGGAGTTGGATATCACATCTCATGCTATAGGAAGGATCACAGGTTTGGTATTAGAAGCATTGAGATATCACATCTCATGCTATCAGAAGGGTCTCAGGATTGGAATGGGAAGGAGTTGGATATCACATCTCATGCTATAGGAAGGGTCTCAGGTTTGGAACGGGAAGGAGTTGGATATCATATCTCATGTTATAGGAAGAGTCTCAGGTTTGGTATAAGCATTGAGATATCACATCTCTGCTATCGGAGGTGTCTCAGGATTGGGATGGGAAGGAGTTGGATATCACATCTCATGCTATAGGAAGGGTATCAGGTTTGGAACGGGAAGGAGTTGGATATCCCATCTCATGTTATAGGACGGGTCTCAGGTTTGGTATTAGAAGCATTGAGATATCACATCGCATGCTGTAGGAAGGATCTCAGGTTTGGAATGGGAAGGAATTGGATATCACATCTCATGTCATAGGAAGTATCTCAGGTTTGGTATTAGAAGCATTGAGATATCACATCTCATGCTATAGGAATGGTCTCAGGATTGGAATGGGTAGGAGTTGGATATTACACTCTTGCTATAGGAAGGGTCTCATGTTTGGAATGGGAAGGAGTTGGATATCACATATGCTATAGGAAGGGTCTCAGGTTTGGAACGGGAAGGAGTTGGATATCACATCTCATGCTATAGGTAGGCTCTCAGGTTTGGTATAAGCATTGAGATATCACATCTCATGCTATAGGAAGGGTCTCAGGATTGGAATGGGAAGGAGTTGGATATCACATCTCATGTTATAGGAAGGATCTCAGGTTTGGTATTAGAAGCATTGAGACATCACATCTCATGCTATAGGAAGGGTCTCAGGATTGGAATGGGAAGTAGTTGGATATCACATCTCATGCTAAAGGGAGGGTCTCAGGATTGGAAGGGGAAGGATTTGGATATTACATCTCGTGTTGTAGGAATGATCTCAGGTTTCGTATTAGAAGCATTCAGATATCACATCTCATGCTATCGGAAGGATCTCAGGTTTGGTATTAGAAGCATTGAGATATCAAATCTCATGCTATAGGAAGGGTCGCAGGATTGGAATGGGAAGGAGTTCGATATCACATCTCATGCTATGGGAAGGGTCTCAGGATTGGAATGGGAAGGAGTTTTATATGACATCTCATGCCATAGGAATGATCTCAGGTTTGGTATTAGAAGCATTGAGACATAACATCTCATGTTATAGGAAGGGTCTCAGGATTGGAATGGGAAGGAGTTGGATATCACATCTCATGCTATAGGAAGGGTCTCAGGTTTGGTATAAGTATTGAGATATCACATCTCATGCTATAGGAAGGGTCTCAGGATTGGAATGGGAAGGAGTTGTATATGACATCTCATGCCACAGGAAGGGTCTCAGGTTTGGTATAAGCATTGAGATATCACATCTCTGCTATCGGAAGGGTCTCAGGATTGGAATGGGAAGGAGTTGGATATCCCATCTTACGTTATAGGAAGGGTCTCAGGTTTGGTATTAGAAGCATTGAGATATCACATCTCATGCTATAGGAAGGGTCTCAGAATTGGAATGGGAAGGACTTGGATATCACATCTCATTCTATAGGGAGGGTCTCACGTTTGGAAAGGGAAGGAGTTGGATATCACATTTCATGTTAGATGTAGGATCTCAGGTTTGGTATTAGAGGCATTGAGATATCACATCTCATGCTATCAGAAGGGTCTCAGGATTGGAATGGGAAGGAGTTGGATATCACATCTCATGCTAAATGGAGGGTCTCAGGAATGGAAGGGGAAGGATTTGGATATCACATCTCATGTTATAGGAAGGATCTCAGGTTTGGTATTAGAAGCATTGAGATATCACATCTCATGCTATCGGAAGGATCTCAGGTTTGGTATTAGAGGCATTGAGATATCACATCTCATGCTAAAGGGAGGGTCTCAGATTTGGAAGGGGAAGGATTTGGATATCACATCTCTTGTTATAGGAAGGATCACAGGTTTGGTATTAGAAGCATTGAGATATCACATCTCATGCTATGGGAAGGGTCTCAGGATTGGAATGGGAAGGAGTTGGATATCGCATCTCATGCTATAGGAAGGGTCTCAGGTTTGGAACGGGAAGGAGTTAGATATCAGATCTCATGTTATAGTAAGAGTCTCAGGTTTGGTATAAGCATTGAGATTTCACATCTCTGCTATCGGAGGTGTCTCAGGATTGGGATGGGAAGGAATTGGATATCACATCTCATGCTATAGGAAGGGTATCAGGTTTGGAACGGGAAGGAGTTGGATATCCCATCTCATGTTATAGGACGGGTCTCAGTTTTGATATTAGAAGCATTGAGATATCACATCACATGCTGTAGGAAGGGTCTCAGGTTTGGAATGAGAAGGATTTAGATATCACATCTCATGTCATAGGAAGGATCTCAGGTTTGGTATAAGCATTGAGATATCACATCTCTGCTATTGGAAAGGTCTCAAGATTGGAATGGGAAGGACTTGGATATCACAATTCATGTTATGGGAAGGGTCTCAGGTTTGGTATTAGAAGCATTGAGATATGACATCTCATGCTATAGGAAGGGTCTCAGGATTGGAATGGGAAGGACTTGGATATCACATCTCATGTTATAGGAAGGGTCTCAGGTTTGGTATTAGAAGCATTGAGATATCACATCTCATGCTATAGGAAGGGTCTCAGGAGTGGAGTGGGAAGGAGTTGGATAT
This sequence comes from Ambystoma mexicanum, assembly GCF_040938575.1. Classification (NCBI taxonomy): domain Eukaryota; kingdom Metazoa; phylum Chordata; class Amphibia; order Caudata; family Ambystomatidae; genus Ambystoma; species Ambystoma mexicanum. Next base: position 1,586,689 of record NW_027182458.1, on the reverse strand, counting down.
CACATCTCATGATAAAGGAAGGGTCTAAGGTTTGGAAGGGGAAGGATTTGGATATCACATCTCATGTTATTGGACTGGTCTCAGGTTTGGTATTAGAAGCATTGAGATATCAAGTCTCATGGTATAGGACGGGAGTTTGATATCACATCTCATGCCATGGTATGGGTCTCAGGTTTTGTAGAAGCATTGGGATATCACATCTCATGCTATCGGAAGGATATCAGGATTAGATTTGGAAGGAGTTGGATATCCCATCTCATGCTATAGGAAGGGTCTCAGGTTGGAATGGGAAGGAGTTGGATATCACATCTCATGTTATAGGAAGGGTCTCAGGATTGGAATGGGAAGGACTTGGATATCAAATCTCATGCTGTAGGAAGGCTCTCAGGTTTGGAAAGGGAAGGAGTTGGATATCACATTTCATGTTAGAGGTAGGATCTCAGGTTTGGTATTAGAGGCATTGAGATATCACATCTCATGCTATCAGAAGGGTATCAGGATTGGAATGGGAAGGAATTGGATATCACATCTCATGCTAAAGGGAGGGTCTCAGGTTTGGTATTAGAAGCATTGAGATATCACATCTCATGCTATCGGAAGGATCTCAGGTTTGGTATTAGAAGCATTGAGATATCACATCTCATGCTATAGGAAGGGTCTCAGGATTGGAATGGGAAGGAGTTGGATATCACATCTCATGTTATAGGAAGGATCTCAGGTTTGGTATTAGAAGCATTGAGATATCACATCTCATGCTATAGGAAGGGTCTCAGGATTGGAATGGGAAGGAGTTGGATATCACATCTCATGCTAAAGGAAGGGTCTCAGTTTTGGTAGAAGCATTGAGATATCACATCTCATGCTATAGGAAGGGTCTCAGGATTGGAATGGGAAGGAGTTGGATATCACATCTCGTGCTATAGGAAGGGTCTCAGGTTTGGTATAAGCATTGAGATATCACATCTCTGCTATCGGAAGGGTCTCAGGATTGGAATGGGAAGGACTTAGATATCACATCTCATGCTAAAGGGAGGGTCTCAGTATTGATATTAGAAGCATTGAGATATCACATCTCATGCTATCGGAAGGGTCTCAGGATTGGAATGGAAGGAGCTGGATATCACATCTCATGCTAAGACTTGATATACCCTTCCTATAAAATGAGATGGGAATATCCAACTCCTTCCCATTCCAATCCTGAGACCCTTCCGATAGCAGAGATGTGATATCTCAATGCTTATACCAAACCTGAGATCCTTCCTATAACATGAGGTGTGATATCCAACTCCTTCCCATTCCAATCCTGAGACACTTCCTATAGCATGAGATGTGATATCTCACTGCTTATACCAAACCTGATACCCTTCCTATAGCATGAGATGTGATATCCAACTCCTTCCCATTCCAATCCTGAGTCCCTTCCTATAGCATGAGATGTGATATCTCAATGCTTCTAATATCAAACTTGAGACCCTCCCTATAGCATGAGATGTGATATCCAAGTCCTTCACATTCCAATCCTGAGACACTTCCTATAGCATGAGATGTGATATCTCAATGCTTCTAATACCAAACCTGAGACTCTTCCTATAACATGAGATGGGATATCCAACTCCTTCCCATTCCAATCCTGAGACCCTTCCAAAAGCAGAGATGTGATATCTCAATGCTTATACCAAACCTGAGACCCTTCCTATGGCATGAGATGTCATATACATATCCTTCCCATTCCAATCCTGAGACCCTTCCTATAGCATGAGATGTGATATCTCAATGCTTATACCAAACCTGAGACCCTTCCTATAGCATGAGATGTGATATCCAACTCCTTCCTATTCCAATCCTGAGACCCTTCCTATAGCATGAGATGTGATATCTCAATGCCTCTAATACCAAACCTGAGATCCTTCCTCTAACATGAAATGTGATATCCAACACCTTCCCTTTCCAAACCTGAGAGCCTACCTATAGCTTGAGATGTGATATCCAAGTCCTTCCCATTCCAATCCTTAGACCCTTCCTACAGCATGCAATATGATATCTCAATGATTCTAATAACAAACCTGAGACCCGTCCTATAACATGAGATCGGATATCCAACTCCTTCCCATTCCAATCCTGAGACACTTCCGATAGCAGAGATGTGATATCTCAATGCTTATACCAAACCTGAGACCCTTCCTATAACATGAGATGTGATATCCAACTCCTTCCAAATCCAATCCTGATACCCTTCCGATAGCATGAGATGTGATATCCCAATGCTTCTACCAAACCTGAGACCCATACTATGGCATGAGATGTGATATCAAACTCCTTCCCATTCCAATCCTGAGACCCTTCCTATAGCTTGAGATGTGATATCCAACTCCTTCCCATTCCAATTCTGAGACCCTTCCTATACCATGAGACTTGATATCTCAATGCTTCTAATACCAAACCTGAGACCCGTCCTATAACATGAGATGTGATATCCAAATCCTTCCCCTTCCAAACCTTAGACCCTTCCTTTATCATGAGATGTGATATCCAACTCCTTCCCATTCCAATCCTGAGACCCTTCCGATATCATGAGATGTGATATCTCAATGCTTCTAATATCAAACTTGAGACCCTCCCTATAGCATGAGATGTGATATCCAAGTCCTTCCCATTCCAATCCTGAGACCCTTCCTATAACATGAGATGGGAATATCCAACTCCTTCCCATTCCAATCCTGAGACCCTTCCGATAACAGAGATGTGATATCTCAATGCTTATACCAAACCTGAGATCCTTCCTATAACATGAGATGTAATATCCAACTTCTTCCCATTCCAATCCTGAGACACTTCCTATAGCATGAGATGTGATATCTCACTGCTTATACCAAACCTAAGACCCTTCCTATAGCATGAGATGTGATATCCAACTCCTTCCCATTCCAATCCTGAGACCCTTCCTATAGCATGAGATGAGATATCTCAATGCTTCTAATACCAAACCTGAGACTCTTCCTATAACATGAGATGGGATATCCAACTCCTTCCCATTCCAATCCTGAGACCCTTCCGATAGTAGAGATGTGATATCTCACTGCTTATACCAAACCCGAGACCCTTCCTATAGCATGAGATGTGATATCCAACTCCTTCCCATTCCAATCCTGAGACCCTTCCTATAGCATGAGATGTGATATCTCAATGCTTATACCAAACCTGAGACCCTTCATATAGCATGAGATGTGAAATCCAACTCCTTCCCATTACAATCCTGAGACCCTTCCTATAGCATGAGATGTGATGTCTCAATGCTTCTAATACCAAACCTGAGATCCTTCCTATAACATGAGATGTGATACCCAACTCCTTCCATTCCAATCCTGAGACCCTTCCTATAGCGTGAGATGTGATATCTCAATGCTTCTAATATCAATCTTGAGACCCTCCCTATAGCATGAGATGTGATATCCAAGTCCTTCCCATTCCAATCCTGAGACACTTCCTATAGCATGAGATGTGATATCTCAATGCTTCTAATACCAAACCTGAGACTCTTCCTATAACATGAGATGGGATATCCAACTCCTTCCCATTCCAATCCTGAGACCCTTCCAAAAGCAGAGATGTGATATCTCAATGCTTATACCAAACCTGAGACCCTTCCTATGGCATGAGATGTCATATACATATCCTTCCCATTCCAATCCTGAGACCCTTCCTATAGCATGAGATGTGATATCTCAATGCTTATACCAAACCTGAGACCCTTCCTATAGCATGAGATGTGATATCCAAGTCCTTCCCATTTCAATCCTTAGACCCTTCCTATAGCATGCAATATGATATCTCAATGAATCTAATACCAAACCTGAGACTCTTCCTATAACATGAGATGGGATATCCAACTCCTTCCCATTCCAATCCTGAGACCCTTCCAAAAGCAGATATGTGATATCTCAATGCTTATACCAAACCTGAGACCCTTCCTATGGCATGAGATGTCATATACATATCCTTCCCATTCCAATCCTGAGACCCTTCCTATAGCATGAGATGTGATATCTCAATGCTTATACCAAACCTGAGACCCTTCCTATAGCATGAGATGTGATATCCAAGTCCTTCCCATTCCAATCCTTAGACCCTTCCTATAGCATGCAATATGATATCTCAATGATTCTAATAACAAACCTGAGACCCGTCCTATAACATGAGATGGGATATCCAACTCCTTCCCATTCCAATCCTGAGACCCTTCCGATAGCAGAGATGTGATATCTCAATGCTTATACCAAACCTGAGTCCCTTCCTACGGCATGAGATGTCATATACAACTCCTTCCCATTCCAATCCTGAGACCCTTCCCATAGCATGAGATGTGATATCTCAATGCTTATACCAAACCTGAGACCCTTCATATAGCATGAGATGTGATATCCAACTCCTTCCCATTCCAATCCTGAGACCCTTCCGATAGCAGAGATGTGATATCTCAATGCTTATACCAAACCTGAGACCCTTCCTACGGCATGAGATGTCATATACAACTCCTTCCCATTCCAATCCTGAGACCCTTCCCATAGCATGAGATGTGATGTCTCAATGCTTCTAATACCAAACCTGAGACCCTTCCTATAACATGAGATGTGATATCCAACTCCTTCCATTCCAATCCTGAGACCCTTCCTATAGCATGAGATGTGATATCTCAATGCTTCTAATATCAAACTTGAGACCCTCCCTATAGCATGAGATGTGATATCCAATTCCTTCCCATTCCAATCCTGAGACACTTCCTATAGCATGAGATGTGATATCTGAATGCTTCTAATACCAAACCTGAGACTCTTCCTATAACATGAGATGGGATATCCAACTCCTTCCCATTCCAATCCTGAGACCCTTCCAAAAGCAGAGATGTGATATCTCAATGCTTATACCAAACCTGAGACCCTTCTTATGTCATGAGATGTCATATACATATCCTTCCCATTCCAATCCTGAGACACTTCCGATAGCAGAGATGTGATATCTCAATGCTTATACCAAACCTGAGACCCTTCCTATAACATGAGATGTGATATCCAACTCCTTCCCATTCCAAACCTGAGACCCTTCCTATAGCATATGTGATATCCAACTCCTTCCAATTCCAAACATGAGACCCTTCCCATAGCAAGAATGTAATATCCAACTCCTTCCCATTCCAATCCTGAGACCATTCCTATAGCATGAGATGTGATATCTCAATGCTTCTAATACCAAACCTGAGATCCTTCCTATGACATGAGATGTGATATCCAATTCCTTCCCATTCCAAACCTGAGACCCTTCCTACAGCATGAGATGTGATATCTCAATGCTTATACCAAACCTGAGACCCTTCCTATAGCATGAGATGTGATATCCAAGTCCTTCCCATTCCAATCCTTAGACCCTTCCTATAGCATGCAATATGATATCTCAATGATTCTAATAACAAACCTGAGACCCGTCCTATAACATGAGATGGGATATCCAACTCCTTCCCATTCCAATCCTGAGACCCTTCCGATAGCAGAGATGTGATATCTCAATGCTTATACCAAACCTGAGTCCCTTCCTACGGCATGAGATGTCATATACAACTCCTTCCCATTCCAATCCTGAGACCCTTCCCATAGCATGAGATGTGATATCTCAATGCTTATACCAAACCTGAGACCCTTCATATAGCGTGAGATGTGATATCCAACTCCTTCCCATTCCAATCCTGAGACCCTTCCGATAGCAGAGATGTGATATCTCAATGCTTATACCAAACCTGAGACCCTTCCTACGGCATGAGATGTCATATACAACTCCTTCCCATTCCAATCCTGAGACCCTTCCCATAGCATGAGATGTGATATCTCAATGCTTATACCAAACCTGAGTCCCTTCCTATAGCATGAGATGTGATGTCTCAATGCTTCTAATACCAAACCTGAGATCCTTCCTATAACATGAGATGTGATATCCAACTCCTTCCATTCCAATCCTGAGACCCTTCCTATAGCATGAGATGTGATATCTCAATGCTTCTAATATCAACCTTGAGAACCTCCCTATAGCATGAGATGTGATATCCAATTCCTTCCCATTCCAATCCTGAGACACTTCCTATAGCATGAGATGTGATATCTCAATGCTTCTAATACCAAACCTGAGACTCTTCCTATAACATGAGATGGGATATCCAACTCCTTCCCATTCCAATCCTGAGACCCTTCCAAAAGCAGAGATATGATATCTCAACGCTTATACCAAACCTGAGACCCTTCTTATGTCATGAGATGTCATATACATATCCTTCCCATTCCAATCCTGAGACACTTCCGATAGCGGAGATGTGATATCTCAATGCTTATACCAAACCTGAGACCCTTCCTATAACATGAGATGTGATATCCAACTCCTTCCCATTCCAAACCTGAGACCCTTCCTATAGCATATGTGATATCCAACTCCTTCCAATTCCAAACATGAGACCCTTCCCATAGCAAGAATGTAATATCCAACTCCTTCCCATTCCAATCCTGAGACCATTCCTATAGCATGAGATGTGATATCTCAATGCTTCTAATACCAAACCTGAGATCCTTCCTATGACATGAGATGTGATATCCAATTCCTTCCCATTCCAAACCTGAGACCCTTCCTACAGCATGCGATGTGATATCTCAATGCTTCTAATACCAAACCTGAGACCAGTCCTATAACATGAGATGGGATATCCAACTCCTTCCCGTTCCAATCCTGAGACACTTCCGATTGCAGAGATGTGATATCTCAATGCTTATACCAAACCTGAGACTCTTCCTATAACATGAGATGTGATATCCAACTCCTTCCCGTTCCAAACCTGAGACCCTTCCTATAGCATGAGATGTGATATCCAACTCCTTCCCATTCCAATCCTGAGACCCTTCCGATAGCATGAGATGTGATATCTCAATGCCTCTAATACCAAACCTGAGATCCTTCCTATAACATGTGATGTGATATTCAATTCCTTCCCATTCCAAACCTGAGACCCTCCCTTTAGCATGAGATGTGATATCCAACTCCTTCCCATTCCAATCCTGAGACCCTTATGATATCATGAGATGTGATATCTCAATGCCTCTAATACCAAACCTGAGATACTTCCGATAGCATGAGATGTGATATCTCAATGCTTCTAATACCAAACCTGAGATCCTTCCTATAACATGAGATGTGATATCCAACTCCTTCCCATTCCAATCCTGAGACCCTTCTGATAGCATGAGATGTGATATCTCAATGCCTCTAATACCAAACCTGAGATCCTACCTCTAGCATGAAATGTGATATCCAACTCCTTCCCTTTCCAAACCTGAGAGCCTACCTATAGCATGAGATGTGATATCCAAGTCCTTCCCATTCCAATCCTTAGACCCTTCCTATAGCATGCAATATGATATCTCAATGATTCTAATAACAAACCTGAGACCTGTCCTATAACATGAGATGGGATATCCAACTCCTTCCCATTCCAATCCTGAGACACTTCCGATAGCAGAGATGTGATATCTCAATGCTTATACCAAACCTGAGACCCTTCCTATAACATGAGATGTGATATCCAACTCCTTCTAATTCCAAACATGAGACCCTTCCCATAGCAAGAATGTAATATCCAACTCCTTCCCATTCCAATCCTGAGACCATTCCTATAGCATGAGATGTGATATCTCAATGCTTCTAATACCAAACCTGAGATCCTTCCTATGACATGAGATGTGATATCCAATTCCTTCCCATTCCAAACCTGAGACCCTTCCTACAGCATGCGATGTGATATCTCAATGCTTCTAATACCAAACCTGAGACCAGTCCTATAACATGAGATGGGATATCCAACTCCTTCCCGTTCCAATCCTGAGTCACTTCCGATTGCAGAGATGTGATATCTCAATGCTTATACCAAACCTGAGACTCTTCCTATAACATGAGATGTGATATACAACTCCTTCCCGTTCCAAACCTGAGACCCTTCCTATAGCATGAGATGTGATATCCAACTCCTTCCCATTCCAATCCTGAGACCCTTCCGATAGCATGAGATGTGATATCTCAATGCCTCTAATATCAAACCTGAGATCCTTCCTATAACATGTGATGTGATATTCAATTCCTTCCCCTTCCAAACCTGAGACCCTCCCTTTAGCATGAGATGTGATATCCAACTCCTTCCCATTCCAATACTGAGACCCTTATGATAGCATGAGATGTGATATCTCAATGCCTCTAATACCAAACCTGAGATACTTCCGATAGCATGAGATGTGGTATCTCAATGCTTCTAATACCAAACCTGAGATCCTTCCTATAACATGAGATGTGATATCCAACTCCTTCCCATTCCAATCCTGAGACCCTTCTGATAGCATGAGATGTAATATCTCAATGCCTCTAATACCAAACCTGAGATCCTACCTCTAAAATGAAATGTGATATCCAACTCCTTCCCTTTCCAAACCTGAGAGCCTGCCTATAGCATGAGATGTGATATCCAAGTCCTTCCCATTCCAATCCTGAGACCCTTACTATAGCATGAGATGTGATATCTCAATGGCTCGTCGTCGTATTGAGTCTGCAGCAGCAGAGTTGAGTAAAAGACGTCCCAAACGAAGGAACCCGCACAGTTTGTTAACACAGCAGGGCAATGGAGCGGCCGTGTGTATCTGAGCCAAATGTACACTACTCACTTCAGACCTGGGAACGCCAAGTGTACGAATCATGTGAGAGTGACAAGGACTCGATATACTACACAACCTGGCGGCGGTTACAGAGCAAGACTCCTGTGTAGGCTGGTCAGTCTGCTGGATGGCCCAGAGACGCTTCCGAAGGCTTACTAGCAGGAGATGGTGAAGATGCCGAGAATAGCTGTCCCCGCTATTCCAAGGGTCGAAGTACCAGTACAGGCCTTCTGGTTCGATCAAAGGTGAAAAGGGTTTCACAAGGCGACAGCAGTGCAGAGGAGCAGTCCTTCAGCGGGTCACCAGCGATTCCTCGGTTCAGCCTCTTGGTTGCAGGATACTTGGCTCCTGTATTCCTTCGTTCGTGAGAACTCAGGAGATCGACATGGTAGTGGTGTTTCCAGCCCCCTCTTATCCACGGTTCCCTTCGCGCCAAAACGGAGGGGACCCAATGGGAGATCCGCTCATCAACACTCACACCATTCGTGGACCTATCACGGACCACGGTGGTCCCAGGCATTCACACCACCCTAGACTCTCTGGCACCCAGGATGTGTATTGGGACCAGACATCCCAGCCCACATCCTGGAGGCACACACAAGACATGTAGAAGCCCGCGAAAGCATCTGTGTTTCGCGGGAAAGTACATGCCCAAATAAGGAAGGCCCCAGGTCGGCTCGACCTGGGGAAGGTGAAGGGAGCAAGATGGTCAGCGGACAGGACAAAGGAGCCTTGTGGTCTGGCCATTTTGGGCTCTAGGCCACCATTTTGGGTTAAGCGCGAGAAACGCGCTTAGAACGCCAAAAGGAGCTCAAAACACAATAAAAGATCGCTGCCACCATTCCCGTCCGTGAATCACTTGCACCGATCAGTTACAATTCTGGAAGAGTATCTAGGGCCTGTAGAAGGCTAGAGACCCAAGAGAGCAGTAACTTATCTTACAGTGCCCTCTTGTGTCATGTTGCACGAAAGCCGCAACATGATAAAAGAAACTACGGAAACGAGCGTTTCCTGGTACTGACTGTCTTAAGGGCATGACAGTTTCCCCGTAAGAAAGGAGCGAAAGCCCAGAGGAGTGCGGCAGAAGGCTGCACTTCTCTGGCAAAGTCGAGAACAAGGTGAAAAACAACAGCAAAAAGTTTAGGGGTTGCCACATGGAAGGAAAATTACCTACAATTACGAAATCTTTCCTAACACTCACCCCTCCCAGACTATGGACAGGGGGAACTAATCCACCCCTGGATGAGTCTCTTGTTCAGGTCGGTTAAACATTCTGCACAACCCATCAGCATTGCTATGTTGGACACCTGGTCTATGCTCAATAGTGAAGTCGAAGCCTTGTAGACTTATGGACCACCTAAGCAACTTTGGATTCTCCCCCTTCATGTTTATTAGCCACTTTAAGGGCTTATGGTCAGTTTGCACAGTGAAGTGGGTCCCATAGAGGTAGGGCCTCAGCTTCCTTAGGGCCCACACAACAGAGAAACATTCTTTCTCTACCGTGGACCATCTGAGCTCTCTGTCCTTAAACTGGTGACTAATAAAACCAATAGGGTGTTCCTTACCCTTCTCATCTACTTGCGATAGTACAGCTCCTATCCCAGTGTCAGAGGCGTCCGTCTGCACGATAAAAGGTCTTTGATAATCAGGGGCCCTGAGGACAGGGGCCTGGCACAAGGAGTCTTTTAAGCCATTGAAGGCCTTCTCACACTCGTCGGTCCAAGTTACCTTCTTGGGTTTCTTCAGAGTTGTGAGGGCAGTCAGAGGGGCAGCTATGGTGCCATAGTCTGCCACAAAATTGCGGTAATACCCCGTGAGTCCTAAGAAGGCTCTCACTTGGGTTTGTGTAGTGGGGGTAGGCCAGTCTTGTACTGCTTGTACTTTACTGGGTAGAGGCTGTATCCTCCCTCCACCTACTTCATGTCCAAGGTAAAACACTGAGCCTTGTCCAATCTGGCATTTACTAGCCTTTATGGTCAAGTGTGCTTTCTGAAGAGCCTGGAGCACAATCCCGAGGTGTTTCACATGGTCTTCCCAGGTGACACTGAAAACTGCTATATCGTCCAGATATGCAAGACAGAATTCGTCCAACCCATTCAAAACATGATGCACAAGCCTCTGGAAAGTGGCAGGTGCATTCTTCAACCCGAACGGCATTACCCGGAATTGGTAAAGGCCGTCTGGAGTAGAAAACGCCGTCTTCTCCTTGGCATGTTCTGCTAAAGCTATTTGCCAATAGCCAGCAGTGAGGTCAAACGTGCTGAGGTACTTGGAGGCACCCAAAGTATCCACCAGCTCATCTGTTCGAGGCAAGGGGTGTGCATCTGTCTTGGTGACAGCATTCAGAGCCCTGTAATCCACCAGAACCTCAATTCAGAAGTGCCTGCCTTTGGAACGAAAACCACAGGGCTGGACCAAGGACTACTAGAGGGTTCAATCACCCCAAGGTCTAACATCTTGTTGACCTCGGTCTTAAAGGATAGTTCCGGGACTTTTTTTTTATTGTCCCTACGGGTCGGCCATGTGTTTGTAAGCATAAATCGGTAGATCGTAGGAAACTTTCCTATGGACCTTACCCGACTTTTCGCCCATTATCGCACTCGAAATCAGCCTCCATTTTGTGATAATCCTATCATTCCGCCGCATCGACCTGGCTCACCTGCCTTTGCGGCACTAAATCAAATCCCCCTCCCCTGAAACAGACATTATCAAAACATTCATATTCCCCGCCTCTCTCCGTGACGTTACTGTGCTGCGTAGGCAAACGCGCCCAGGCGTCTTCTACGCGACTCCACACAGACCCCGGAAATCAACACAGATCAGGTCACAATACAGCGCACCACAATTCGGAATATGAAACTGTACTTTGAAATCAAACCGCAAGATTGTAAATGTGGTAAAGTACATTTATTTGACATCAAATGTTTAGAGAATATTCAGCGATTTGCATTTTTATTTGCTCATGTTCCAAAAAGTTCGTATTGAGGAACGCGATGGTCCTTTGCTGTACACAGGGTCTTAGAGCATCTCACAATACAGCGCCACAATTCGGAATGTGAAACCGTGGTTTAAAAGCAAACGGCAAGATTGTACATTTGGCAAAGTACGTTTATTGGACATCAAATGTTTAGAGAATATTCAGCGATTTGCATTTTTCTTTGCTCTCGATCCAAATTAGTTCGTCTTGAGGGAAGCGATGTTCGTGTGCAGTACACAGGGTGTTGGTTTACGATAAAAATAAGCTCTTCGGTCGCACTGATAATCGCATGGCTGTTCCAACAACGAGGCACTAGGCCACCACAACGGTAGGTATGTTGCATCTAACCGTTAGTACCGCGTAAGGGCATACTTGTACTTGGCGATCGTCCCATAAAATGGTCAGGGTGGTAACGTTGTTCACGCGGAGAAGCAACTGGCGGCTGTAGAAGCCGTCCGCCGGTGTCCGGTACTCGTGACACAGACAGTAGTGAATGATGTACCTAAAAACATAAAAAATGAAATTAGTCTCACCATCAGATCCTTATTAAAATCATAGCGAGGACAGCGCTACTGGGTGTACACAAGTGTTTAAAGGCGTGGCGAGGCAGGGAGGGGGGGGGGAGTGGAGTACAAGGTAAGTAGCATAAAATAATAAATAAATAGGGCCAGCTGGTGGCAAGTGCAAGGTAAGTGCAGAACAAGTGCTGGGAAGGGGGGGCTGTAGGATACTGAGACAGTCCCCCAGTGCAGGGGTTGACAGGGAGGCAGTGCAGGTGGAGAGTGGAAGGGCCCAGGACCGAGGTCGCAGACAGTGGACCAGTTGTAGCAGGGGAGAGGGAGAGAGAAAGCAGAAGCAAAGAGGAAGGTTTTGAGGTGCTTCAGTAAAAGCAGATGTTTCTCCTCAAGATAGTGCGCGGTAGAAAACAATATGCCACATAGAACGAACAAGTACAACTGAACCCGTCTTTAAAGCCACTGTATAGTAATGAAATTGCGGTATAAACTCATCAAAAGTTACTTACATTATATTTGCATTTTCCATTGTGTCTCTGTGTAGGGCAGACCCGAAACACCACTCCTTCTTTGCCGACGTTACTTCTTCTAATGAACGTGGCTCATCGTTTCGTTTCTGAAATTTTATTCATTATCTTTTCTTAGTCTTTCAGGATGGTCCCGGCCTGTCAAGGTCAAATCACAATAGAACCTTATACTGGGTCGTGGGCCGTTCCGCCACCCGAGCAAAACATCAAAGCAGCTGACCTTCACTTTGAGCGAGCACACATTTCTAGTTAGCTGCAGTTAGTGTAAGGGCATCTTGTCTGCGTGCCTTTTTTTTAATTGTCCCTATGGGTCGGCCATGTGTTTGTAATACGGAAACATTCTATAATTTTTGTAAAAATGATTTATATTACTGTTTGGTTTAATTGCAATGGGCCTGCAACATGAGGAGACTCGAGAGAACAGACAATCAAATTACAATCATTTAAACCGTGATGTGTATTTCTCAATGAGCTCTGCTTTAGGTGGACATGGAACAGAGGCAATGTTGGGTGGCAATGCAGTTGTCCCCTGCATAGGTTCGTTCACCACTCCATGTATGTGCCTATCGAGGACATCTACGATAAGTCTCTCAATAAACTCATATTGCATATCCTCAAACACTGGTTTGATCACCCATTGTTTACTTCTTTTAGTGAAGGCCTTATTGTAGCGAAGCGTCCCTAAAGTTCCGGTCGTCCTACTTTGTTGACGGCCAACATTATGGTTATGTGCCAAGACCGCTAGAAGAGTCCGATTTATCATGCCTTCCATGCCAAAATGCAATCTTTTGGGCCTGTACTTTAGGCACATATTGTGGAACACCTCCAAATCTCCTGTGTGGCAGAATTCCGTGAGTCCCCTCAAATCTCTTGTTATAGTTTTATCAAATACAATCTTTTCAATGGCCTTGTGAGTGGGTGATGAAGGAATCAACCACTTCTTCTTCCGTGCCTCCTCTGTGGACAAATGGCCATGTTCACATTTGTGGAAATGCTCATTTGTCGACCATCGATGTACGTTGCTACAGTGCAACATTACTGACCGCCATTTTTCCAGTAGAATTTCCAACGACCCTTCACATGTTTTTGAGCTCCACCAAAGATGGTTGCTGATTGACTTGGACCACTGTGAAATACCTTGCATATCTTTTTTTTTTCCTGCAGCCGACAATTTTTTATTGATTGTTTTTGCAAGATGCCATACGTCAAATTGGTGATTTATATTTTTGTACTCTTCTCTCATTGTCTTGGCAATTGAAACGTGTCTGTCCGTGGCTATCAGGTCGATCACCATTCCCCGCGATTGTAGTTCTTGCAATGATGCTACAAAGCCAACTTTCTCCATGGCCACTGAGGATGTACTTTGTGACACCTGCACGACCACCGAACTCACAATTTTCTTACTTTCCATGTCCTGAAAGTGGTAGGTGCAGTACTTGGCTGAAAATCCTGGGCTGTCGCACTGTCCATCACCGGCTAGCCTGAAGCGTTTGCCCGCGAATGTACTTTCCATTGACATTTTTTCCATTCTCCAAGCTTCGCTGATGGCTGGAAATAGATAATCGGTTTGGTATTTGTAGAACTGACTTTTCGCAATGAAATGGATTCCCACAAACTGAAAGAAATACTGTAACTTTTTAAAACTTGAACCACTAAAAAGTGCGGCCGCTGCACAAAGTAGATTGCCTGCTGGCAGTTGCCCCAGCATGGGTTGTGCAGACCATGCGAACGGATGATATTGTGTACAGGTGGCATGTATTTTAAGGTTAGTGCCTCGAATTGCACGAGTCACATTAATCAATGGCTCCCCACATACTTCCCCACCAACCCAATGCCCACATTTCATCATCATAATAATATCCATCAAACAGCTATCGAATACAATGAATTTGGCCTCTTTCCTTATACTGTCACTCTGCATCCCAGCTGGTTCGGCCTGTAACGTTGAGGACATGTCACTCGCATGAAAGGTACAATCTCTGATATCGTCTTCCGCTATGCTGAGTGATATTGATGGTGTTTCATTGTCGTCCACTTCATTCTCTTCCATTGCAACATCTGTTCCTTGTCCGGAGATGGGAGAAAAAAACAATGTCTTCAACTTTCGCGCGCTCTTATTTTTTGCGGGTGTGGATTCTGTGAATTGATCTCCGACTGCATCCAAACTACCAGGAGGACATTCACTATCAATGGCTGGTGGTGGTATAGCTCCGTTGTCAATCACTTCATATTCTTCCCATTGGCACGATGCATCTCCAGTCTCAAGTCCCTGCCAAAAGGTTTGACAAGCAACATCTCTCGTTCGCTTCACTGTCTGTGTAGATCTAGTTCTTACACCCACTCGCAACTAGAGGACAGATTAGAAAAGGGATGTTCAGTTTAAACACAAATTACAGTATTGAACTATTGACAGTGAAAGACAACATAATATAGTGAACAGGACACTAACCTTCTTTTGCTTTCTTTTCTTTGAAACTTTCTTGCCTCGAACTTCAACATCTGGACACTGTTGCTCCGACTCGTGTGTGCATGTCTCCACTTCCTCTCGCGCTGCAACGACTATATTTTCATGATAAGCACATCCATCACTCACTGAGGCTCCATCGACTCCCTGAAACATAGAACTTTCATTAGTATGTATAATAATATTGAAAACACAAAATGTACTTGGGGACCAATACCCATACGTACATCTCAATAGCAAAACACGAATGAACGCATTGTGTAGAACATTCAAACGACAATAGTTCACGCATTGTTGATCTAGTTAGATTGAACTGTCAAGATCCATACCTCGGGCTCCGCATAGACTTCCATTGATGATATTATTGAAGATGACGCTTCAGCAACTCCCTGAAACACAGTAATTGCATTACTATGGTTTTCTATTTTGTTTAAAAGAACATAAACTTTCTGCAGGCGTCAACGGCTCATCTAAATAGACCTGCACAAATGATCAGTTGTCTAAAATAAATAATGGATATCTAAATATGATTCGATTTGCTCCATCGTTGGAAGTGTCACCACCCAGAGATCTGCATCAACTACTAGGGGTGATGTTCTTGTTGAAGAAGCTCCGTCAGCTCCCTGAAACATAGTACTTGCGTTAATAAAGAAGGAAGTATAGCGGATGTAATCACGTCATTTGATCTCGCATGATTGATCTGTCAGTATCCATACCTCGAAATGCATAAGAACATCAAGGGACGCTGTAACTGCGGTGCACACTTCTGCAAGCTGTTGCGCCGACCCGTAACTGCATGCTCCCCCTTCTTCTTGGACTAATGCTCCATCGACTCCCTGAAACATAGGACTTTCATTAGTAATGAACACAATATTGAAAAAAGAAGACACATAGGAGGGCGACGACAGAAGGACATACCAATGGCTAAAAACGAAAGAAACATTGTGTGTAACAATCACGCTACAAGAATGCAAGATCTGATGATCTCCATCGATGGAACTGTCCGGAAACGTACCTCGAGCATCTGAGTGACATCTACGGTTGTCGTCAATGCGTTGGACTCCTCAGCATCTCCCTGAAAGACAGTACTTGCATTATTTTGGATAACAATAATTATAACTGAAAACAAAGACTAGAGGACGAGTACTGTGGTGTACCATTAGGTAAAATAATTACACGATCAATTAAAACTATTGATTTACATGCCTAAAACAAGTCAGTGTCAGAATAGCTAAGTAAGATTACCCGATAGGCGCTTGAAGTGGCTGATGACTGCAATAACGACACGGATGGAGAATCTTCCGCCTTCATATTGAGTGGATACATAAATGGGGAAATTATTGTTAGCTAATGCTACACACTACCGCAAGGCCGAGAGACAAATACGTAAACTTGACTCACCAGTGGAGGGATGTGGACGAATAGAGTGGGAATAGCGGTTGAGAGCAATTTTCGCCTCGCTCGCGGTGTTTTCTTCTTTATTAGCAATGATGTGGAGTACATGTCTGGGCTAAAGTGCCTGCTGCAGATGCGGTATCGATCACCCCTCTTGTCCGCAAAGACTTCTAGGACTCTACTTTCTAGATCAGAGGCTGGATATCCGCAATATCGGACCCATTCTCTTATCTGATCTATTGTCTTAGGGAAAACATGCATTATAGTACCTTCAGATTTGTTATGGGTCTTCGAAGGGCAACCGCCAATGGAACAGGCAGGCATTATGGAAAGTTCTGAAAAGTAAAGATCAACAATTCTCTATGAATACCAATGTGTTAAAACATTAAATGACACATAAAAGGTTCAATGCAAGGTCCGTTTTGGTTCTTGGAACTATACACGTTATTCACATGCGGATAAGTATTTCAATAACTTTCAAAAAATAGAAAAAGTAATTTGACTAAACTCAGAACATGTGACTAGTTCCTTGCATGTACTGTCGTGAACGAAAAGAAAACATGGATGCAATTTGATGACTACTAGCAAATAGATATAAATTAAAAAATTGGACGCAAAATGATTATGGTACATGGACTTACCTTGACGAACAAACAGTTAGATGCAGGGATCAGAGTAGTTTCTTGTCGTAGAACAGGGAGCAGTTCACAGGTTGCAAACTGACGAGTTTGCTCAAAGTGGTCACGGAAGTTCACAGAGACGAAGAGCAGATAACCAGCACCTTCACGGGTTGACTAGCAAAGCGCAAAGAAGTTCTCATTAGAAATATGAAGTGGGTTATAAAGAATTCGAAACAGGGGTGTGTTTGTGAATGAATGACGTGTATATGTCGTGGCATTATGCGGATTGCAGGGGGGCGTCCAGCGTGAGGGGGGATGCTTGGCAGGAGACACGGGGTCTGGAGGTAGACATGGGAACAACAACCCATGCTCTATAGACCACTTTGAAGTGTACATGGTCTTTGGCACCTCTTGGCCTTTATCGCTCCCTGACAGCTCCACTTGCCAGCAGCGCAAGTACCCTGGTGCGAACTGCCTTTGATAGGGCAGGGGGGGGTGGATCGGGGCGGTGGTCGTGCAGACAAGACACAGGAAGACTCGTGAATGGAGACACACTTATGTGGATTGCAGGGGGGCGTCCAGCGTGAGGGGGGATGCTTGGCAGGAGACACGGGGTCTGGAGGTAGACATGGGAACAACAACCCATGCTCTATAGACCACTTTGAAGTGTACATGGTCTTTGGCACCTCTTGGCCTTTATCGCTCCCTGACAGCTCCACTTGCCAGCAGCGCAAGTACCCTGGTGCGAACTGCCTTTGATAGGGCGGGGGGGTGGATCGGGGCGGTGGTCGTGCAGACAAGACCCGTTTGCCGCAGGGCCTCACCAAGGAGAGGCCATCTAACTGAATGTAAGAGGATGGCTGCAGGATCTACTACATGGAAGGCAGGGGGGTGAGTTTATAAATACCTCACCCTCCCAGGAGAATATACACTAGATTCATTTAAAAAATCAAAACAACCATTGTTAAAATATATGTTGGGCTTTATTTTAGATTTTAGTTAAACATAAATAATAAACATTACACATTGTAAAGTTGAGGTTGCAGCACATCGAGGGAAAATCCGCGGTATTGTCCACTGTCACTGGGGAAATGTTGTCTAATGGCAAGTACCGCACAGGCAGGTATTACTCTCCGAACGCGGTGTCCGAGCCTCCCGTGAAGCCACCAAGTGAAGCAACGATAGGCCACCAGCCTGTACCACCTGTGAAAAAAAAAGATGCAAACTGTATTAAACTGACCAAACTTTCTTATCAATGTCGATTCAGGTAACACATGTCATTTTTCTTAGAAAAAAATTATATCTAGAAAATGCACTATATGGAACCAATTTACATGCGTTCGAATGATATGTAAATGTAATTTTATATGTGGGAGACGACCATGAAATAGTGGTGGCATCACTGACATCACAAACAGAGTATACTTACTCGTTACTCGGATTACGCGGACGAACAGTGCCACGAAGTTCGTGCATAAGCACCATCATCATCCTCAACACTGTCCGTGAGAGGCAGGCTTCCCTGAACTCTGGCAGCTCGGTGATGCATTGCGGACTTTGCTCGCCTTCCTGCAGACTTTGCTCGCTTTCCGAAATGTAGGCCAAGCACCCGGAATTTTCACGGCAGCAGCAGTTCTCCTCCTCAGTTGGCATTAGCTCGCACCGATTGCACGTGCACCAGGTGGAGACGCCGTCCATGCGACATGGTCCAGGCTCTTTATCCGTTGACTGGTCCTCCCAACTGCCGTCCGAATCCCCATCGTTTTCGCGTGCTTGCCTTTCCAGTAGTTCCTCCTCGGTGTACTCGGGCTCGTACATATACGGCATTATTGTGGCCATTGTGCGGTAAAGATAGTAAAATAATTTACAGAGATGGTACAGGTGTTCACACGGGCTACAAGCGGCGAAGGTAGCTGACCAGAGCACTGAAACGAGTCACAGAATACACAAAGTAACACAGAGAGAGGAATGGAATCGAAAATCTGCTGCTGTATGTTGTGAAACGGTCTGTTTATACTTATTGGGGAAAGAGGCGTCCTGCCATTTCCATGGCAACACGTCAATAGCTGAGGCGCAGCGATTGTTGACACGAGACGTGCTTGAAATGGGCAGTACGCGTCTGCTGATGTCAGGCTCAGGGGCGGGGGATTTGATTTAGTGCCGCAAAGGCAGGTGAGCCAGGTCGATGGGGCGAAATGATAGGATTATCACAAAATGGAGGCTGATTTCGAGTGCGATAATGGGCGAAAAGTCGGGTAAGGTCCATAGGAAAGTTTCCTACGATCTACCGATTTATGCTTACAAACACATGGCCGACCCGTAGGGACAATAAAAAAAAAGTCCCGGAACTATCCTTTAATATAAGACCGTACTTTGTCTGACATCCTGTATCCCCTACTTTTGGTAGGTACACTGTCTCCTGTGTCTATGTTATGTTTGCACCAAGGTGTCAAACCAGGCGACTGTGAAAACAGGGGGGAAAACTGCCTAAGCAAACTTTTCACCTCAGCCTGCTGATCAGAAGTCAGGTGAGGGGCCCCTCGGACTCCCTCAAAGGAGCTATCTGAAGGACCGCTTTGGAACAGGTCGGGGAGAGGTTCAGACTCCTCTTCCTCAACATCTGAAGCCAGTAACAGTGCTGCGATTTCGACTCTTGGGACGAAAGCCTTCAGCCTATTCACGTGAAACACTTTTGGAGCCTGTCCAGGCCTTCCAAGGTCCACTAAATAGTTAACCTCACCCAGGGGCTCCACCACTGTGTAAGAGCCTGACCATTTGTCCTGTAAAGCTCAAGGCCTTATGGGATTCATGATCAGGACTTGCTGACCAGGTGTAAAGTTGATGAGGGAAGCTTTCTGGTCGTACCAATGTTTCACCAGTGCTTGTCCTGCCTTCAATTTATCACTAGCCAAGCCCATCAGAAGTACCATCCGTTTTCTGAGCCCTAGCACATAATCAACTACGTTGGTAGTAACAGGGGGAGTGGGCATCTCCCATCCCTCTTTGACTATGGCTAAGGGTCTGTTAGGAGGTGTTTAGACTTACATCAATGTGTTTATACTTACATCATTTCAGCTGCTGCCATGTAACCTAGTTACCAAAGAATCTTTGTTGTTATGATTAAGCAAGGGTTCCAGATTCGAGCAGCAGAGAGAGGATTGAGACCAGGAGGACAGCCCACAGCTGGGGGCCTTTCTCTTGGATGAACTAACTAAATAAATCCTCACTAAAGACAAGGATTGCTGTGAAGTGTGGTCATTTACTTATTAACATTGGCGACGAGGATTGGGCCAAGGAGAAAAGGCCCCCAGCAGCAGCAATATTGATTACAGTTTGGAAGCAACCGGACGGAGCGGCACACTACATGTGTAATAGCCGGCAAGAAACACGGCCGTTATCCTGGAGCGGAGTACGAATTTTGAGGAAAAAGTCAGTGCCTGGGAGTGAAGTGAACCACGAAGGAATCCTGGAGCAGAGCACGAATACTGAGGAGGTTGATTTGTGGTTTGTGATTTGCAACTACGAGAGACTGCGCTGACAACACCAGCAGAGGTCCCACCTGAGGTCACTCACTATTTGGATTGCCATTACCTTAATTACTCACTGTCTTGCCGTTACACACACGGCTGCGGCTTGCAGTTGTTTATCTTTGAATGGAACCCGGCTGTCAGGTGAACGAATAGTCGACCAAGCGAGCGAGGAATTCTTGGAATGTTGCAGCCTGGGGCCTTTCTCTTGGATGAACTAACTAAATAAATCCTCACTAAAGACAAGGATTGCAGTGAAGTGTGGTCATTTACTTATTAACAGGGTCCCCGTACAGGATGACCAAACAGAAGTTTGAAGGGGCTGAAGCCAACACCCTCCTGTGGTACCTCTCGGTAGGCAAACAGTAAGCATGGTAAAAGAAGATCCCATTGTCTTCTCTGAAGCTTCTCCAGAGCCCCAATCATGCTTTTTAACGTTCTGTTGAAACGTTCCACCAGACCATTGGTCTGGGGGTGGTATGCAGAAGAGAACTTGTAGGTGACCCCACATTCTTTCCACATAGCCTGCATATACTTTGACATAAAGTTGCTGCCACAATCTGACACAACTTCTTTAGGGAAGCCAACCCTAGTAAATATGCCAAGTAAAGCTTTTGCAACTGACTTGGCAGTTACATTTTTCAATGGGATGGCCTCAGGATATCTGGTTGCATGGTCGACCAGCACCAGGATAAACCTATTGCCCGAGGATGTTTGCGGGTCAAGGGGACCAACGATGTCGATCCCTACCCTTTCAAATGGTACCCCCACAACTGGGAGCGGTACCAACGGAGCTTGGATTGTCGAGCCAACCTTACCAGATAACTGGCAGGAGGCACAACTCCTGCAGTGACTTTCTACTTGCACCCCCATCTTGGGCCAGTAGAAGTGCATGGATAACCTTTGCTTGCTCCTCTTAATACCAAGGTGACCAGCAAGGAGCACTTCATGCGCCAACTGCAGGAGGAAGGGCCTAACAGCAAGGGGAACCACCAACCTCCTATGGTCTCCTTCTGTAGACTCTGTGGGCTCACTATACAGGAGTCCACCTTCCCAATAAATCCTATGCGTCCCAGGAGGTTCACCCTCAAGCTGGGAGCAGGCCTGTCTCCTTAGGCCTTCCAGAGATGGGCACTCACGTTGGCCTTTACTGAATTCGTCCCTATCAGGACCTCCTTCAACTAACAAGTCTTTTAGTTCAGGATGGTCGTTGGGGTCAAATACTTCAGGCATCGCCACCTCCTCGTCAGGCCCGGGCGATTGACCAACTTCCTCCACCGCAGTGGTAGGCGAGCTCGGGGGAATATTCTCTTTCCCTCGTCTTGACTTGTTGACTCCTTTCGCCTTGGGTTTCCCCTTCGCCTGGGGCGGCGTATTGGTCTTGGCCAATGCTGCCCGTGCTTGAGACCGTGTGTAGGGTCTTTCGGCAGTGTCTCCTACGAGCCCTAAAGCTCTGAGATCATTACCTAACAAGACCTTTGCCGGGACGTTTCTCTGAATGCTCACTGGAATCCTGACTGCTGTACCATTTAAAGTAAGATTTACAGGTATTACTGGGAACATACGGAGTGGGCCGTCAGCCAACTTAGTGGGCATCAGAGTAGCTCTGGCAACTTCCTCTGAGTCTACCAAGGTAGAATCCACTACAGTTCGACTGCACCCACTATCCCTAAGAGCTGGAGTATCTACTCCATTGATCAGCACACTGTCTTTAAAGTAGTGCTTGGTATTATCTGTAATCCTAGCATAAGCCTCTGCGACTTTAGGATCCCAGGAACCCAGGGAAACTAAAACTACCTCAGCCTCTATCCCGCTGGGAAATGAGTCTGAGGAGAAGGATGCTCCTGTAATCTCTTCTTCCTCGTAGGAGGAGAAGGCCAGATTAGCGGAGTGGACCCCCAAAGGTCAAACCTTACACCGGGGATCCCCCTTCACGTGGTCAGTTGCTCCACAAGCAAAACAAGATCCATTGGGTCTGTTTACATAGGGAGGCTTATTGTAACCAGAGTTCTGTTTCGGAGGCTGACCTCCACTACCCTGTGAGTTCTCTTGTGTCTTACCCTTATTTTTCTTTTTGTGGCCCTTTTGAGAAGAAGATTTATCAGATTCTCCACCCTCCTTATCTTTGGACTTTTTCCCTTCCTCCTGCTTACCAGGATGAGTTTTGTCCTTATGGGACACTCGATGTGACACCCATAAGTCTGCTGCAATGGCCAGCTTCTTAGGATCTATCTCCTTCGAATCGGCCAAATGCTGCTTAAGCTCCGGGGAAGAAGATGCAAAAATGTGTTCCAGCATGACAAGATGTATCATGCCTTCGAAGGTAGAAACCTTATAACCTTCGACCCAGCCAGTTAAGTTTTTCAAGGATTCAGTGACATAAAATACCCAAGTACCACCTTCCTTTTTCTTATACTCTATGAATCGTTTCAAATATTGGGCCGGAGTCTTCCCAAACGTTAAAATGAGAGTTTGCTTTAACATTGCGAAATCAGCTTGCTCAGCCTTCGACATTTCCATAATGGCACTACAGCCAGAATGGGGCAGTCTGCTGAGTAACCAGGCAATCTTATCAGCATTGTCAACTTGTTGAACTTCGCATGCATACTCAAACGCATTCATCCAGCCCATAATGTCATTCCTTTCCTCATACACAATGACCAGATCTTTCGGAAACCGTGGATGAGAGGAGGCCCCAGACCCATGTCCAGGACCCTTGGACCCATTTGCAACCTGAAGCTTGGCGAGTTCCAACTGGTGATCCCTGTCTTTCTGTTTTTCTGACTGTTCGATTTTTAGTTTGGCTATGCTGAATTCAAGCTCCTTCTGCCTAAACCGCAGCTCTTGCTTCTTGAATTCAAGCATAGCCTCCCCATCAACACTGGCAGAGGAAACATTAGACATCTCATCCTCCCTGTCCTCGTGGTCGCGGTGGATCAGTGCAGCGGCAGAACCGTCGGTTCTACCAGTGAGAGCAGCCCCACCTCCTTCCGCACTGTCCTCAGAAGTTATAGCGTCAAGCTGCGCTTCTTGCCACGCCACGATTCTTTTGATCATATCCAATTTCGTGCCTTGAGAGGAAACACCTCTCTCCGCACACATTTTTTTCAATGTTTCTGATTTGGAAGCATTTAAAGTTAACAAGGTATTTGTTTCCATACTGTTAGATAGGACTATGGCCTTTTTAAAGTTATACTACAACAATTCACTACATGTCCTGGTAGGAATAACTTGAAATGCCTTAGTTCGTGCGCAACACTGGATACCTTCAGTCGGATCCCACCACTGTACACCAATTTGTTAAGACGGATTTCTGAACTCTGTCCTGGTGGCGCAGAAGTTCAGAAGGCCAACCTAATTACTTGGAACAGGGTAACCTCTGGACAAGCCAGACCAATCAAGGTAGCGATCGCGGCGGTCAAGACTAGGTCTCAAGAGGGGTGAGGGTGACTGAAAGCCTGCAATGAGCACACAAAGCAAGGACACTTACAAACTACTCCAAACAGGTGCTATATTAAAAATATATATACATTTATTCCAAGGCCTTTAAAACAATGACCGTAGCGAGAAATCACAATACAACTCTAGTAAACCAACACATACCATACCAATACAATATATATACAAATACAAACAAGTCTCAAGCGTTAGATGCACGAAATGTGTAGTCCACCTAAAAGGGAAGGAAAACAGGCAGTGTGAAATAATGCTTAGACCCAGTCCGCCTTCAGAGGCACCTAACTAAAAGGAAGTCCGAGCCCTACGAAGAGTGGAGCCTTGTGCTCAAAAGTACCTGCACACGCTGGTGCCAACGGGCAAAAGGGGATTCTCTTTGAGGGAGATCAGGCAGTTCAGTTTAGTGCACAAACGAAGAACAACAGTGTTCTGCGACTCAAGCGCAGCCTCCACTGTGGGCAGAAGCAGAGCGCGAGTACGGAAAGGCGTGCTGTTTTGACACAGCGGGGAAAAGCTATGGGCTCCTGCAGGAGGGCGACCAGTTCATAGCTATGCTACTCACCGGACCCCGATGCAAGCAGACCCAGGCTTCTCCGCGTCAGTTTCAGTCGCTGGCAGGTTCAGAAGAGCAGGGGACGTCTCGTCGTCGTGTTGAGTCTGCAGCAGCAGAGTTGAGTAAAAGACGTCCCAAACGAAGGAACCCGCACAGTTTGTTACCACAGCAGGGCAACGGAGCGGCCGTGTGTATCTGAGCCAAATGTACACTACTCACTTCAGACCTGGGAACGCCAAGTGTACGAATCGTGTGAGAGTGACAAGGACTCGATATACTACACAACCTGGTGGCGGTTACAGAGCAAGACTCCTGTGTAGGCTGGTCAGTCTGCTGGATGGCCCAGAGACGCTTCCGAAGGCTTACTAGCAGGAGATGGTGAAGATGCCGAGAATAGCTGTCCCCGCTATTCCAAGGGTCGAAGTACTAGTACAGGCCTTCTGGTTCGATCAAAGGTGAAAAGGGTTTCACAAGGCGACAGCAGTGCAAAGGAGCAGTCCTTCAGCTGGTCACCAGCGATTCCTCGGTTCAGCCTCTTGGTTGCAGGATACTTGGCTCCTGTATTCCTTTGTTCGTGAGAACTCAGGAGATCGACATGGTAGTGGTGTTTCCAGCCCCCTCTTATCCACGGTTCCCTTCGCGCCAAAACGGTGGGGACCCAATGGGAGATCCGCTCATCAACACTCACACCATTCGTGGACCTATCACGGACCACGGTGGTCCCAGGCATTCACACGGGACCAGACATCCCAGCCCACATACTGGAGGCACACACAAGACATGTAGAAGCCCGCGAAAGCATCTGTGTTTCGCGGGAAAGTACATGCCCAAATAAGGAAGGCCCCGGGTCGGCTCGACCTGGGGAAGGTGAAGGGAGCAAGACGGTCAGCGGACAGGACAAAGGAGCCTCGTGGTCTGGCCATTTTGGGAGCCAGGCCACCATTTTGGGTTAAGTGCGAGAAACGTGCTTAGAACGCCAAAAGGAGCTCAAAACACAAGAAACGATCGCTGCCACCATTCCCGTCCGTGAATCACTTGCACCGATCAGTTACAATCCTGAAAGAGTATCTAGGGCCTGTAGAAGGCTAGAATCCCAAGAGAGCAGCAACTTAGCTTACAGTGCCCTCTTGTGTCATGTTGCACGAAAGCCGCAACATGATAAAAGAAACTACGGAAAACAGCGTTTCCCGGTACTGACTGTCTTAAGGGCATGTCAGTTTCCCCGTAAGAAAGGAGCGAAATCCCAGAGGAGTGCGGCAGAAGGCTGCACTTCTCTGGCAAAGTCGAGAACAAGGTGAAAAACAACAGCAAAAAGTTTAGGGGTTGCCACATGGAAGGAAAATTACCTACAATTATTAAATCTTTCCTAACAGATATCACATCTCATGTTATAGGAAGAGTTTCAGGTTTGGTATAAGCATTGAGATATCACATCTCTGCAATCGGAAGTGTCTCAGGATTGGGATGGGAAGGAGTTGGATATCCCATCTCATGTTATAGGACGGGTCTCAGGATTGTTATTAGAATCATTGAGATATCATATTGCATGCTGTAGGAAGGGTCTAAGGATTGGAATGGGAAGGACTTGGATATCACATCTCATGCTATGGATAGGCTCTCAGGTTTGGAAAGGGAAGGAGTTGGATATCACATTTCATGTTAGAGGAAGGATCTCAGGTTTGGTATTAGAGGCATTGAGATATCACATCTCATGCTATAGGAAGGGTCTCAGGATTGGAATGGGAAGGAGTTGGATATCACATCTCATGCTATAGGAAGGGTCTCAGGTTTGGTATAAGCATTGAGATATCACATCTCATGCTATAGGAAGGGTCTCAGGATTGGAATGGAAGGAGTTGGATATCACATCTCATGTTAAACGAAGGATCTCAGGTTTGGTATTAGAAGCATTGAGATATCACATCTCATGCTATAGGAAGGGTCTCAGGATTGGAATGGGAAGGAGTTGGATATCACATCTCATGCTATAGGAAGGGTCTCAGGTTTGGTATAAGCATTGAGATATCACATCTCATGCTATCGGAAGGGTCTCAGGATTGGAATGGGAAGGAGTTGTATATGACATCTCAAGCCATAGGAAGGGTCTCAGGTTTGGTATAAGCTTTGAGATATCACATCTCTGCTATCGGAAGGGTCTCAGGATTGGAATGGGAAGGAGTTGGATATCCCATCTCATGTTATAGGAAGAGTCTCAGGTTTGGTATTAGAAGCATTGAGATATCACATCTCATGCTATAGGAAGTGTCTCAGGATTGGAATGGGAAGGACTTGGATATCACATCTCATGCTATAGGGAAGGTCTCAAGTTTGATATTAGAAGCATTGAGATATCACATCTCATGCTATAGGAAGGGTCTCAGGATTGGAATGGGAATGAGTAGGATATCACATCTCATGCTATAGGAAGGATCTCAGGTTTGGTATAAGCATTGAGATATCACATCTCTTCTATCGGAAGGGTCTCAGGATTGGAATGGGAAGGAGTTGGATATTCCCATCTCATGTTATAGGAAGGGTCTCAGGTTTGGGATTAGAAGCATTGAGATATCACATCTCATGCTATAGGAAGGGTCTCAGGATTGGAATGGGAAGGACTTGGATATCACATCTCATGCTATAGGGAGGGTCTCAAGTTTGATATTAGAAGCATTGAGATATCACATCTCATGATATCGGAAGGGTCTCAGGATTGGAATGGGAAGGAGTTGGATATCACATCTCATGATAAAGGAAGGGTCTAAGGTTGGGAAGGGAAAGGATTTGGATATCACATCTCATGTTATAGGACGGGTCTCAGGTTTGGTATTAGAAGCACTGAGATATCAAGTGCTCATGGTATAGGAAGGGTCTCAGAATTGGAATGAGAAGGAGTTGGATATCACATCTCAAGCTATAGGAAGGGTCTCAGGATTGGAATGGGAAGGAGTTTGATATCACATCTCATGCAATAGTATGGGTCTCAGGTTTGGTATAAGCATTGGGATATCACATCTCATGCTATCGGAAGGGTATCAGGATTGGAATTCCAAGGAGTTGGATATCCCATCTCATGCTATAGGAAGGGTCTCAGGTTGGAATGGGAAGGAGTTGGATATCACATCTCATGTTATAGGAAGGGTCTCAGGATTGGAATGGGAAGGACTTGGATATCACATCTCATGCTATAGGAAGGCTCTCAGGTTTGGAAGGGGAAAGAGTTGGATATCACATTTCATGTTAGAGGTAGGATCTCAGGTTTGGTATTAGAGGCATTGAGATATCACATCTCATGCTATCAGAAGGGTCTCAGGATTGGAATGGGAAGGAGTTGGATATCACATCTCATGCTAAAGGGAGGGTCTCAGGTTTGGAAGGGGAAGGATTTGGATATCACATCTCATGTTATAGGAAGGATCTCAGGTTTGGTATTAGAAGCATTGAGATATCACATCTCATGCTATCGGAAGGATCTCAGGTTTGGTATTAGAAGCATTGAGATATCACATCTCATGCTATCAGAATGGTCTCAGGATTGGAATCGGAAGGAGTTGGATATCACATCTCATGCTAAAGGGAGGGTCTCAGGTTTGGAAGGGGAAGGATTTGGATATCACATCTCATGTTATCGTAAGGATCTCAGGTTTGGTATTAGAAGTATTGAGATATCACATCTCATGCTATAGGAATGGTCTCAGGATTGGAATGGGAAGGACTTGGATATCACATCTCATGCTATAGGGAGGTCTCAAGTTTGATATTAGAAGCATTGAGATATCACATCTCATGCTATAGGAAGGGTCTCAGGATTGGAATGGAAGGAGTTGGATATCACATCTCATGTTTTAGGAAGGATCTCAGGTTTGGTATTAGAAGCATTGAGACATCACATCTCATGCTATAGGAAGGGTCTCAGGATTGGAATGGGAAGGAGTTGGATATCACATCTCATGCTATATGAAGGGTCTCAGGTTTGGTATAAGCATTGAGATATCACATCTCATGCTATAGGAAGGGTCTCAGGATTGGAATGGGAAGGAGTTGTATATGACATCTCATGCCGTAGGAAGGGTCTCAGGTTTGGTATAAGCATTGAGATATCACATCTCTGCTATCGGAAGGGTCTCAGGATTGGAATGGGAAGGAGTTGGATATCCCATCTCATGTTATAGGAAGAGTCTCAGGTTTGGTATTAGAAGCATTGAGATATCACATCTCATGCTATAGGAAGGGTCTCAGGATTGGAATGGGAAGGAGTTGGATATCACATCTCATGCTATAGGAAGGGTCTCAGGTTTGGTATAAGCAGTGAGATATCACATCTCATGCTATAGGAACTGTCTCAGGATTGGAATGGGAAGAAGTTGGATATCACATCTCATGTTATAGGAAGGATCTCAGGTTTGGTATAAGCATTGAGATATCACATCTCTTTTATCGGAAGGGTCTCAGGATTGGAATGGGAGGGAGTTGGATATTCCCATCTCATGTTATAGGAAGGGTCTCAGGTTTGGTATTAGAAGCATTGAGATATCACATCTCATGCTATAGGAAGGGTCTCAGGATTGGAATGGGAAGGACTTGGATATCACATCTAATGCTGTAGGGAGGGTCTCAGGATTGGAATGGGAAGGAGTTGGATATCACATCTCATGATAAAGGAAGGGTCTAAGGTTTGGAAGGGGAAGGATTTGGATATCACATCTCATGTTATAGGACGGGTCTCAGGTTTGGTATTAGAAGCATTGAGATATCAAGTCTCATGGTATAGGAAGGGTCTCAGAATTGGAATGGGAAGGAGTTGGATATCACATCTCATTCTATAGGAAGGGTCTCAGGATTGGAATGGGAAGGAGTTTGATATCACATCTCATGCCATAGTATGGGTCTCAGGTTTGGTAGAAGCATTGGGATATCACATCTCATGCTAACGGAAGGTTATCAGGATTGGATTTGGAAGGAGTTGGATATCCCATCTCATGCTACAGGAAGGGTCTCAGGTTGGAATGGGAAGGAGTTGGATATCACATCTCATGTTATAGGAAGGGTCTCAGGATTGGAATGGGAAGGACTTGGATATCACATCTCATGCTATAGGTAGGCTCTCAGGTTTGGAAGGGGAAAGAGTTGGATATCACATTTCATGTTAGAGGTAGGATCTCAGGTTTGGTATTAGAGGCATTGAGATATCACATCTCATGCTATCAGAAGGGTCTCAGGATTGGAATGGGAAGGAGTTGGATATCACATCTCATGCTAAAGGGAGGGTCTCAGGTTTGGAAGGGGAAGGATTTGGATATCACATCTCATGTTATAGGAAGGATCTCAGGTTTGGTATTAGAAGCATTGAGATATCACATCTCATGCTATCAGAAGGATCTCAGGTTTGGTATTAGAAGCATTGAGATATCACATCTCATGCTATCAGAAGGGTCTTAGGATTGGAATGGGAAGAAGTTGGATATCACATCTCATGCTAAAGGGAGGGTCTCAGGTTTGGAAGGGGAAGGATTTGGATATCACATCTTATGTTATCGGAAGGATCTCAGGTTTGGTATTAGAAGTATTGAGATATCACATCTCATGCTATAGGAAGGGTCTCAGGATTGGAATGGGATGGAGTTGGATATCACATCTCAAGCTATAGGAAGGGTCTCAGGTTTGGTATATGCATTGAGATATCACATCTCATGCTATAGGAAGGGTCTCAGGATTGGAATGGGAAGGAGTTGGATATCACATCTCATGTTATAGGAAAGATTTCAGGTTTGGTATTAGAAGCATTGAGACATCACATCTCATGTTATAGGAAGGGTCTCAGGATTAGAATGGGAAGAAGTTGGATATCACATCTCATGCTATAGGAAGGGTCTCAGGTTTGGCATAAGCATTGAGATATCACATCTCATGCTATAGGAAGGGTCTCAGGATTGGAATGGGAAGGAGTTGTATATGACATCTCATGCCATAGGAAGGGTCTCAGGTTTGGTATAAGCATTGAGATATCACATCACATGCTGTAGGAAGGGTCTCAGGATTGGAATGGGAAGGACTTGGATATCACATCTCATGCTATCAGAAGGGTCTCAGGATTGGAATGGGAAGGAGTTGGATATCACATCTCATGCTAAAGGTAGTGTCTCAGGTTTGGAAGGGGAAGGATTTGGATATCACATCTCATGTTATAGGAAGGATCTCAGGTTTGGTATTAGAAGCATTGAGATATCACATCTCATGCTATCGGAAGTATCTCAGGTTTGGTATTAGAGGCATTGAAATATTACATCTCATGCTATCATAAGGGTCTCAGGATTGGAATGGGAAGGAGTTGGATATCACATCTCATGCTAAAGGGAGGGTCTCAGGTTTGGAAGGGGAAGGATTTGAATATCACATC
This sequence comes from Ambystoma mexicanum, assembly GCF_040938575.1. Lineage (NCBI taxonomy): Eukaryota > Metazoa > Chordata > Amphibia > Caudata > Ambystomatidae > Ambystoma > Ambystoma mexicanum. The sequence continues at coordinate 1,555,535 of NW_027182458.1, read as the reverse complement.
ACATGTTATAGGAAGGATCTCAGGTTTGGTATTAGAAGCATTGAGATATCACATCTCATGCTATCGGAATGGTCTCAGGATTGGAATGGGAAGGAGTTGGATATCACATCTCATGCTATAGGAAGGGTCTCAGGTTTGGAACGGGAAGGAGTTGGATATCACATCTCATGTTATAGGAAAGATCTCAGGTTTGGTATTAGAAGCATTGAGACATCACATCACTGCAATCGGAAGTGTCTCAGGATTGGGATGGGAAGGCGTTGGATATCACATCTCATGTTATAGGAAAGATCTCAGGTTTGGTATTAGAAGCATTGAGACATCACATCTCATGTTATAGGAAGGGTCTCAGAATTGGAATGGGAAGAAGTTGGATATCACACCTCATGCTATAGGAAGGGTCTCAGTTTGCTATAAGCATTGAGATATCACATCTCATGCTATAGGAAGGGTCTCAGGATTGGAATGGGAAGGAGTTGTATATGACATCTCATGCCATAGGAAGGGTCTCAGGTTTGGTATAAGCATTGAGATATCACATCACATGCTATAGGAAGGGTCTCAGGATTGGAATGGGAAGGACTTGGATATCACATCTCATGCTATAGGCAGGGTCTCAGGTTTGGAAAGGGAAGGAGTTGGATATGACATTTCATGTTAGAGGTAGGATCTCAGGTTTGGTATTAGAGGCATTGAGATATCACATCTCATGCTATCAGAAGGGTCTCAGGATTGGAATGGGAAGGAGTTGGATATCACATCTCATGCTAAAGGGAGGGTCTCAGGTTTGGAAGGGGAAGGATTTGGATATCACATCTCATGTTATAGGAAGGTTCTCAGGTTTTGTATTAGAAGCATTGAGATATCACATCTCATGCTATCGGAAGTATCTCAGGTTTGGTATTAGAGGCATTGAGATATCACATCTCATGCTATCGTAAGGGGCTCAGGATTGGAATGGGAAGGAGTTGGATATCACATCTCATGCTAAAGGGAGGGTCTCAGGTTTGGAAGGGGAAGGATTTGAATATCACATCACATGTTATAGGAAGGATCTCAGGTTTGGTATTAGAAGCATTGAGATATCACATCTCATGCTATCGGAATGGTCTCAGGATTGGAATGGGAAGGAGTTGGATATCACATCTCATGCTATAGGAAGGGTCTCAGGTTTGGAACGGGAAGGAGTTGGATATCACATCTCATGTTATAGGAAAGATCTCAGGTTTGGTATTAGAAGCATTGAGACATCACATCACTGCAATCGGAAGTGTCTCAGGATTGGGATGGGAAGGCGTTGGATATCACATCTCATGTTATAGGAAAGATCTCAGGTTTGGTATTAGAAGCATTGAGACATCACATCTCATGTTATAGGAAGGGTCTCAGAATTGGAATGGGAAGAAGTTGGATATCACATCTCATGCTATAGGAAGGGTCTCAGTTTGCTATAAGCATTGAGATATCACATCTCATGCTATAGGAAGGGTCTCAGGATTGGAATGGGAAGGAGTTGTATATGACATCTCATGCCATAGGAAGGGTCTCAGGTTTGGTATAAGCATTGAGATATCACATCACATGCTATAGGAAGGGTCTCAGGATTGGAATGGGAAGGACTTGGATATCACATCTCATGCTATAGGCAGGGTCTCAGGTTTGGAAAGGGAAGGAGTTGGATATGACATTTCATGTTAGAGGTAGGATCTCAGGTTTGGTATTAGAGGCATTGAGATATCACATCTCATGCTATCAGAAGGGTCTCAGGATTGGAATGGGAAGGAGTTGGATATCACATCTCATGCTAAAGGGAGGGTCTCAGGTTTGGAAGGGGAAGGATTTGGATATCACATCTCATGTTATAGGAAGGTTCTCAGGTTTTGTATTAGAAGCATTGAGATATCACATCTCATGCTATCGGAAGTATCTCAGGTTTGGTATTAGAGGCATTGAGATATCACATCTCATGCTATCGTAAGGGGCTCAGGATTGGAATGGGAAGGAGTTGGATATCACATCTCATGCTAAAGGGAGGGTCTCAGGTTTGGAAGGGGAAGGATTTGAATATCACATCACATGTTATAGGAAGGATCTCAGGTTTGGTATTAGAAGCATTGAGATATCACATCTCATGCTATAGGAAGGGTCTCAGGTTTGGAACGGGAAGGAGTTGGATATCACATCTCATGTTTAAGGAAAGATCTCAGGTTTGGTATTAGAAGCATTGAGACATCACATCTCTGCAATCGGAAGTGTCTCAGGATTAGGATGGGAAGGAGTTGGATATCACATCTCATGTTATAGGAAAGATCTCAGGTTTGGTATTAGAAGCATTGAGACATCACATCTCATGTTATAGGAAGGGTCTCATGATTGGAATGGGAAGAAGTTGGATATCACATCTCATGCTATAGGAAGGATCTCAGGTTTGGTAGAAGCATTGAGATATCACATCTCATGCTATAGGAACGGTCTCAGGATTGGAATGGGAAGGACTTGGATATCCCATCTCATGCTATAGGCAGGGTCTCAGGTTTGGAAAGGGAAGGAGTTGGATGTCACATTTCATGTTAGAGGTAGGATCTCAGGTTTGGTATTAGAGGCATTGAGATATCACATCTCATGCTATCCGAAGGGTCTCAGGATTGGAATGGGAAGGAGTTGGATATCACATCTCATGCTAAAGGGAGGGTCTCAGGTTTGGCAGGGGAAGGATTTGGATATCACATCTCATGTTATAGGAAGGATCTCAGGTTTGGTATTAGAAGCATTGAGATATCACATCTCATGCTATCGGAAGTATCTCAGGTTTGGTATTAGAGGCATTGAGATATCACATCTCATGCTATCATAAGGGTCTCAGGATTGGAATGGGAAGGAGTTGGATATCACATCTCATGCTAAAGGGAGGGTCTCAGGTTTGGAAGGGGAAGGATTTGAATATCACATCACATGTTATAGGAAGGATCTCAGGTTTGGTATTAGAGGCTTCGAGATGTCACATCTCATGCTATCGGAAGGGTCTCAGGATTGGAATGGGAAGGAGTTGGATATCACATCTCATGCTATAGGAAGGGTCTCAGGTTTGGAACGGGAAGGAGTTGGATATCACATCTCATGTTATAGGAAGGGTCTCAGGTTTGGTATAAGCATTGAGATATCACATCTCTGCAATCGGAAGTGTCTCAGGATTGGAACGGGAAGGAGTTGGATATCCCATCTCATGTTATAGGACTGGTCTCAGGTTTGGTATTAGAAGCATTGAGATATCACATCGCATGCTGTAGGAAGGGTCTCAGGTTTGGAATGGGAAGGAATTGGATATCACATCTCATGTCATAGGAAGGATCTCAGGTTTGGTATTAGAAGCATTGAGATATCACATCTCATGCTATAGGAATGGTCTCAGGTTTGGAATGGGAAGGAGTTGGATATCACATCTCATGTTATAGGAAGGGTCTCAGGTTTGGTATAAGCATTGAGATATCACATCTCTGCTATCGGAAGTGTCTCAGGATTGGAATGGGAAGGAGTTGGATATCCCATCTCATGTTATAGGACGGGTCTCAGGTTTGTTATTAGAATCATTGAGATATCATATTGCATGCTATAGGAAGGGTCTAAGGATTGGAATGGGAAGGACTTGGATATCACATCTCATGCTATAGGTAGGCTCTCAGGTTTGGAAAGGGAAGGAGTTGGATATCACATTTCATGTTAGAGGAAGGATCTCAGTTTTGGTATTAGAGGAATTGAGATATCACATCTCATGCTATAGGAAGGGTCTCAGGATTGGAATTGGAAGGAGTTGGATATCACATCTCATGCTATAGGAAGGGTCTCAGGTTTGGTATAAGCATTGAGATATCACATCTCATGCTATACGAAGGGTCTCAGGATTGGAATGGGAAGGATATGTATATGACATCTCATGCCATAGGAAGGGTCTCAGGTTTGGTATAAGCATTGAGATATCACATCTCTGCTTTTGGAAGGGTCTCAGGATTGGAATCGGAAGGAGTTGGATATCCCATCTCATGTTATAGGAAGAGTCTCAGGTTTGGTATTAGAAGCATTGAGATATCACATCTCATGCTATAGGAAGTGTCTCAGGATTGGAATGGGAAGGAATTGGATATCACATCTCATGCTATAGGGAGGGTCTCAAGTTTGATATTAGAAGCATTGAGATATCACATCTCATGCTATAGGAAGGGTCTCAGGATTGGAATGGAAGGAATTGGATATCACATCTCATGTTATAGGAAGGATCTCAGGTTTGGTATTAGAAGCATTGAGACATCACATCTCATGCTATAGGAAGGGTCTCAGGATTGTAATGGGAAGGAGTTGGATATCACATCTCATGCTATATGAAGGGTCTCAGGTTTGGTATTAGCATTGAGATATCACATCTCATGCTATAGGAAGGGTCTCAGGATTGGAATGGGAAGGAGTTGTATATGACATCTCATGCCGTAGGAAGGGTCTCAGGTTTGGTATAAGCATTGAGATATCACATCTCTGCTATCGGAAGGGTCTCAGGATTGGAATGGGAAGGAGTTGGATATCCCATCTCATGTTATAGGACGGGTCTCAGGTTTGTTATTAGAATCATTGAGATATCATATTGCATGCTATAGGAAGGGTCTAAGGATTGGAATTGGAAGGACTTGGATATCACATCTCATGCTATAGGTAGGCTCTCAGGTTTGGAAAGGGAAGGAGTTGGATATCACATTTCATGTTAGAGGAAGGATCTCAGGTTTGGTATTATAGGCATTGAGATATCACATCTCATGCTATAGGAAGGGTCTCAGGATTGGAATGGGAAGGAGTTAGATATCACATCTCATGCTATAGGAAGGGTCTCAGGTTTGGTATAAGCATTGAGATATCACATCTCATGCTATAGGAAGGGTCTCAGGATTGGAATGGGAAGGATATGTATATGACATCTCATGCCATAGGAAGGGTCTCAGGTTTGGTATAAGCATTGAGATATCACATCTGTGCTTTTGGAAGGGTCTCAGGATTGGAATGGGAAGGAGTGGATATCTCATCTCATGTTATAGGAAGAGTCTCAGGTTTGGTATTAGAAGCATTGAGATATCACATCTCATGCTATAGGAAGTGTCTCAGGATTGGAATGGGAAGGACTTGGATATCACATCTCATGCTATAGGGAGGGTCTCAAGTTTGATATTAGAAGCATTGAGATATCACATCTCATGCTATAGGAAGGGTCTCAGGATTGGAATGGAAGGAGTTGGATATCACATCTCATGTTTTAGGAAGGATCTCAGGTTTGGTATTAGAAACATTGAGACATCACATCTCATGCTATAGGAAGGGTCTCAGGATTGGAATGGGAAGGAGTTGGATATCACATCTCATGCTAAAGGGAGGGTCTCAGGTTTGGAAGGGGAAGGATTTGGATATCACATCTCATGTTATAGGAAGGATCTCAGGTTTTGTATTAGAAGCATTGAGATATCACATCTCATGCTATCGGAAGTATCTCAGGTTTGGTATTAGAGGCATTGAGATATCACATCTCATGCTATCGTAAGGGTCTCAGGATTGGAATGGGAAGGAGTTGGATATCACATCTCATGCTAAAGGGAGGGTCTCAGGTTTGGAAGGGGAAGGATTTGAATATCACATCACATGTTATAGGAAGGATCTCAGGTTTGGTATTAGAAGCATTGAGATATCACATCTCATGCTATAGGAAGGGTCTCAGGTTTGGAACGGGAAGGAGTTGGATATCACATCTCATGTTTAAGGAAAGATCTCAGGTTTGGTATTAGAAGCATTGAGACATCACATCTCTGCAATCGGAAGTGTCTCAGGATTAGGATGGGAAGGAGTTGGATATCACATCTCATGTTATAGGAAAGATCTCAGGTTTGGTATTAGAAGCATTGAGACATCACATCTCATGTTATAGGAAGGGTCTCATGATTGGAATGGGAAGAAGTTGGATATCACATCTCATGCTATAGGAAGGGTCTCAGGTTTGGTAGAAGCATTGAGATATCACATCTCATGCTATAGGAACGGTCTCAGGATTGGAATGGGAAGGACTTGGATGTCACATTTCATGTTAGAGGTAGGATCTCAGGTTTGGTATTAGAGGCATTGAGATATCACATCTCATGCTATCCGAAGGGTCTCAGGATTGGAATGGGAAGGAGTTGGATATCACTTCTCATGCTAAAGGGAGGGTCTCAGGTTTGGCAGGGGAAGGATTTGGATATCACATCTCATGTTATAGGAAGGATCTCAGGTTTGGTATTAGAAGCATTGAGATATCACATCTCATGCTATCGGAAGTATCTCAGGTTTGGTATTAGAGGCATTGAGATATCACATCTCATGCTATCATAAGGGTCTCAGGATTGGAATGGGAAGGAGTTGGATATCACATCTCATGCTAAAGGGAAGGTCTCAGGTTTGGAAGGGGAAGGATTTGAATATCACATCACATGTTATAGGAAGGATCTCAGGTTTGGTATTAGAGGCTTTGAGATATCACATCTCATGCTATCGGAAGGGTCTCAGGATTGGAATGGGAAGGAGTTGGATATCACATCTCATGCTATAGGAAGGGTCTCAGGTTTGGAACGGGAAGGAGTTGGATATCACATCTCATGTTATAGGAAGGGTCTCAGGTTTGGTATAAGCATTGAGATATCACATCTCTGCAATCGGAAGTGTCTCAGGATTGGAACGGGAAGGAGTTGGATATCCCATCTCATGTTATAGGACTGGTCTCAGGTTTGGTATTAGAAGCATTGAGATATCACATCGCATGCTGTAGGAAGGGTCTCAGGTTTGGAATGGGAAGGAATTGGATATCACATCTCATGTCATAGGAAGGATCTCAGGTTTGGTATTAGAAGCATTGAGATATCACATCTCATGCTATAGGAATGGTCTCAGGATTGGAATGGGAAGGAGTTGGATATTACATTCTTGCTATGGGAAGGGTCTCATGTTTGGAATTGGAAGGAGTTGGATATCACATATGCTATAGGAAGGGTCTCAGGTTTGGAATGGGAAGGAGTTGGATATCACATCTCATGTTATAGGAAGGGTCTCAGGATTGTAATGGGAAGGAGTTGGATATCACATCTCATGTTATAGGAAGGGTCTCAGGTTGGTATAAGCATTGAGATATCACATCTCTGCTATCGGAAGGGTCTCAGGATTGGAATGGGAAGGAGTTGGATATCCCATCTCATGTTATAGGACGGGTCTCAGGTTTGTTATTAGAATCATTGAGATATCATATTGCATGCTGTAGGAAGGGTCTAAGGATTGGAATGGGAAGGACTTGGATATCACATCTCATGCTATAGGTAGGCTCTCAGGTTTGGAAAGGGAAGGCGTTGGATATCACATCTCATGCTATAGGAAGGGTCTCAGGATTGGAATGGGAAGGAGTTGGATATCACATCTCAAGCTATAGGAAGGGTCTCAGGCTTGGTATAAGCATTGAGATATCACATCACATGCTATAGGAAGGGTCTCAGGTTTGGTATTAGAAGCATTGAGATATCACATCTCATGCTATAGGAATGGTCTCAGGTTTGGAATGGGAAGGAGTTGGATATCACATCTCATGCTATAGGAAGGGTCTCAGGATTGTAATGGGAAGGAGTTGGATATCACATCTCATGTTATAGGAAGGGTCTCAGGTTGGTATAAGCATTGAGATATCACATCTCTGCTATCGGAAGGGTCTCAGGATTGGAATGGGAAGGAGTTGGATATCCCATCTCATGTTATAGGACGGGTCTCAGGTTTGTTATTAGAATCATTGAGATATCATATTGCATGCTGTAGGAAGGGTCTAAGGATTGGAATGGGAAGGACTTGGATATCACATCTCATGCTATAGATAGGCTCTCAGGTTTGGAAAGGGAAGGAGTTGGATATCACATTTCATGTTAGAGGAAGGATCTCAGGTTTGGTATTAGAGGCATTGAGATATCACATCTCATGCTATAGGAAGGGTCTCAGGTTGGAATTGGAAGGAGTTGGATATCACATCTCATGTTATAGGAAGGGTCTCAGGATTGGAATGGGAAGGACTTGGATATCACATCTCATGCTATAGGAAGGCTCTCAGGTTTGGAAGGGGAAAGAGTTGGATATCACATTTCATGTTAGAGGTAGGATCTCAGGTTTGGTATTGGAGGCAATGAGATATCACATCTCATGCTATCAGAAGGGTCTCAGGATTGGAATGGGAAGGAGTTGGATATCACATCTCATGCTAAAGGGAGGGTCTCAGGTTTGGAAGGGGAAGGATTTGGATATCACATCTCATGTTATAGGAAGGATCTCAGGTTTGGTATTAGAAGCATTGAGATATCACATCTCATGCTATCGGAAGGATCTCAGGTTTGGTATTAGAAGCATTGAGATATCACATCTCATGCTATCAGAAGGTTCTCAGGATTGGAATGGGAAGGAGTTGGATATCCCATCTCATGCTAAAGGGAGGGTCTCAGGTTTGGAAGGGGAAGGATTTGGATATCAGAAGCTTGGTCGTACCAATGTTTCACCAGTGCTTGTCCTGCCTTCAATTTATCACTAGCCAAGCCCATCAGAAGTACCATCCGTTTTCTGAGCCCTAGCACATAATCAACTACGTTGGTAGTAACAGGGGGAGTGGGCATCTCCCATCCCTCTTTGACTATGGCTAAGGGTCTGTTAGGAGGTGTTTAGACTTACATCAATGTGTTTATACTTACATCATTTCAGCTGCTGCCATGTAACCTAGTTACCAAAGAATCTTTGTTGTTATGATTAAGCAAGGGTTCCAGATTCGAGCAGCAGAGAGAGGATTGAGACCAGGAGGACAGCCCACAGCTGGGGGCCTTTCTCTTGGATGAACTAACTAAATAAATCCTCACTAAAGACAAGGATTGCAGTGAAGTGTGGTCATTTACTTATTAACATTGGCGACGAGGATTGGGCCAAGGAGAAAAGGCCCCCAGCAGCAGCAATATTGATTACAGTTTGGATGCAACCGGACGGAGCGGCACACTACATGTGTAATAGCCGGCGAGAAACACGGCCGTTATCCTGGAGCGGAGTACGAATTTTGAGGAAAAAGTCAGTGCCTGGGAGTGAAGTGAACCACGAAGGAATCCTGGAGCAGAGCACGAATACTGAGGAGGTTGATTTGTGGTTTGTGATTTGCAACTACGAGAGACTGCGCTGACAACACCAGCAGAGGTCCCACCTGAGGTCACTCACTATTTGGATTGCCATTACCTTAATTACTCACTGTCTTGCCGTTACACACACGGCTGCGGCTTGCAGTTGTTTATCTTTGAATGGAACCCGGCTGTCAGGTGAACGAATAGTCGACCAAGCGAGCGAGGAATTCTTGGAATGTTGCAGCCTGGGGCCTTTCTCTTGGATGAACTAACTAAATAAATCCTCACTAAAGACAAGGATTGCAGTGAAGTGTGGTCATTTACTTATTAACAGGGTCCCCGTACAGGATGACCAAACAGAAGTTTGAAGGGTCTGAAGCCAACACCCTCCTGTGGTACCTCTCGGTAGGCAAACAGTAAGCATGGTAAAAGAAGATCCCATTGTCTTCTCTGAAGCTTCTCCAGAGCCCCAATCATGCTTTTTAACGTTCTGTTGAAACGTTCCACCAGACCATTGGTCTGGGGGTGGTATGCAGAAGAGAACTTGTAGGTGACCCCACATTCTTTCCACATAGCCTGCATATACTTTGACATAAAGTTGCTGCCACAATCTGACACAACTTCTTTAGGGAAGCCAACCCTAGTAAATATGCCAAGTAAAGCTTTTGCAACTGACTTGGCAGTTACATTTTTCAATGGGATGGCCTCAGGATATCTGGTTGCATGGTCGACCAGCACCAGGATAAACCTATTGCCCGAGGATGTTTGCGGGTCAAGGGGACCAACGATGTCGATCCCTACCCTTTCAAATGGTACCCCCACAACTGGGAGCGGTACCAACGGAGCTTGGATTGTCGAGCCAACCTTACCAGATAACTGGCAGGAGGCACAACTCCTGCAGTGACTTTCTACTTGCACCCCCATCTTGGGCCAGTAGAAGTGCATGGATAACCTTTGCTTGCTCCTCTTAATACCAAGGTGACCAGCAAGGAGCACTTCATGCGCCAACTGCAGGAGGAAAGGCCTAACAGCAAGGGGAACCACCAACCTCCTATGGTCTCCTTCTGTAGACTCTGTGGGCTCACTATACAGGAGTCCACCTTCCCAATAAATCCTATGCGTCCCAGGAGGTTCACCCTCAAGCTGGGAGCAGGCCTGTCTCCTTAGGCCTTCCAGAGATGGGCACTCACGTTGGCCTTTACTGAATTCGTCCCTATCAGGACCTCCTTCAACTAACAAGTCTTTTAGTTCAGGATGGTCGTTGGGGTCAAATACTTCAGGCATCGCCACCTCCTCGTCAGGCCCGGGCGATTGACCAACTTCCTCCACCGCAGTGGTAGGCGAGCTCGGGGGAATATTCTCTTTCCCTCGTCTTGACTTGTTGACTCCTTTCGCCTTGGGTTTCCCCTTCGCCTGGGGCGGCGTATTGGTCTTGGCCAATGCTGCCCGTGCTTGAGACCGTGTGTAGGGTCTTTCGGCAGTGTCTCCTACGAGCCCTAAAGCTCTGAGATCATTACCTAACAAGACCTTTCCCGGGACGTTTCTCTGAATGCTCACTGGAATCCTGACTGCTGTACCATTTAAAGTAAGATTTACAGGTATTACTGGGAACATACGGAGTGGGCCGTCAGCCAACTTAGTGGGCATCAGAGTAGCTCTGGCAACTTCCTCTGAGTCTACCAAGGTAGAATCCACTACAGTTCGACTGCACCCACTATCCCTAAGAGCTGGAGTATCTACTCCATTGATCAGCACACTGTCTTTAAAGTAGTGCTTGGTATTATCTGTAATCCTAGCATAAGCCTCTGCGACTTTAGGATCCCAGGAACCCAGGGAAACTAAAACTACCTCAGCCTCTATCCCGCTGGGAAATGAGTCTGAGGAGAAGGATGCTCCTGTAATCTCTTCTTCCTCGTAGGAGGAGAAGGCCAGATTAGCGGAGTGGACCCCCAAAGGTCAAACCTTACACCGGGGATCCCCCTTCACGTGGTCAGTTGCTCCACAAGCAAAACAAGATCCATTGGGTCTGTTTACATAGGGAGGCTTATTGTAACCAGAGTTCTGTTTCGGAGGCTGACCTCCACTACCCTGTGAGTTCTCTTGTGTCTTAACCTTATTTTTCTTTTTGTGGCCCTTTTGAGAAGAAGATTTATCAGATTCTCCACCCTCCTTATCTTTGGACTTTTTCCCTTCCTCCTGCTTACCAGGATGAGTTTTGTCCTTATGGGACACTCGATGTGACACCCATAAGTCTGCTGCAATGGCCAGCTTCTTAGGATCTATCTCCTTCGAATCGGCCAAATGCTGCTTAAGCTCCGGGGAAGAAGATGCAAAAATGTGTTCCAGCATGACAAGATGTATCATGCCTTCGAAGGTAGAAACCTTATAACCTTCGACCCAGCCAGTTAAGTTTTTCAAGGATTCAGTGACATAAGATACCCAAGTACCACCTTCCTTTTTCTTATACTCTATGAATCGTTTCAAATATTGGGCCGGAGTCTTCCCAAACGTTAAAATGAGAGTTTGCTTTAACATTGCGAAATCAGCTTGCTCAGCCTTCGACATTTCCATAATGGCACTACAGCCAGAATGGGGCAGTCTGCTGAGTAACCAGGCAATCTTATCAGCATTGTCAACTTGTTGAACTTCGCATGCATACTCAAACGCATTCATCCAGTCCATAATGTCATTCCTTTCCTCATACACAATGACCAGATCTTTCGGAAACCGTGGATGATGGGGGCCCCAGACCCATGTCCAGGACCCTTGGACCCATTTGCAACCTGAAGCTTGGCCAGTTCCAACTGGTGATCCCTGTCTTTCTGTTTTTCTGACTGTTCGATTTTTAGTTTGGCTATGCTGAATTCAAGCTCCTTCTGCCTAAACCGCAGCTCTTGCTTCTTGAATTCAAGCATAGCCTCCCCATCAACACTGGCAGAGGAAACATTAGACATCTCATCCTCCCTGTCCTCGTGGTCGCGGTGGATCAGTGCAGCGGCAGAACCGTCGGTTCTACCAGTGAGAGCAGCCCCACCTCCTTCCGCACTGTCCTCAGAAGTTATAGCGTCAAGCTGCGCTTCTTGCCACGCCACGATTCTTTTGATCATATCCAATTTCGTGCCTTGAGAGGAAACACCTCTCTCCGCACACATTTTTTTCAATGTTTCTGATTTGGAAGCATTTAAAGTTAACAAGGTATTTGTTTCCATACTGTTAGATAGGACTATGGCCTTTTTAAAGTTATACTACAACAATTCACTACATGTCCTGGTAGGAATAACTTGAAATGCCTTAGTTCGTGCGCAACACTGGATACCTTCAGTCAGATCCCACCACTGTACACCAATTTGTTAAGACGGATTTCTGAACTCTGTCCTGGTGGCGCAGAAGTTCAGAAGGCCAACCTAATTACTTGGAACAGGGTAACCTCTGGACAAGCCAGACCAATCAAGGTAGCGATCGCGGCGGTCAAGACTAGGTCTCAAGAGGGGTGAGGGTGACTGAAAGCCTGCAATGAGCACACAAAGCAAGGACACTTACAAACTACTCCAAACAGGTGCTATATTAAAAATATATATACATTTATTCCAAGGCCTTTAAAACAATGACCGTAGCGAGAAATCACAATACAACTCTAGTAAACCAACACATACCATACCAATACAATATATATACAAATACAAACAAGTCTCAAGCGTTAGATGCACGAAATGTGTAGTCCACCTAAAAGGGAAGGAAAACAGGCAGTGTGAAATAATGCTTAGACCCAGTCCGCCTTCAGAGGCACCTAACTAAAAGGAAGTCCGAGCCCTACGAAGAGTGGAGCCTTGTGCTCAAAAGTACCTGCACACGCTGGTGCCAACGGGCAAAAGGGGATTCTCTTTGAGGGAGATCAGGCAGTTCAGTTTAGTGCACAAACGAAGAACAACAGTGTTCTGCGACTCAAGCGCAGCCTCCACTGTGGGCAGAAGCAGAGCGCGAGTACGGAAAGGCGTGCTGTTTTGACACAGCGGGGAAAAGCTATGGGCTCCTGCAGGAGGGCGACCAGTTCATAGCTATGCTACTCACCGGACCCCGATGCAAGCAGACCCAGGCTTCTCCGCGTCAGTTTCAGTCGCTGGCAGGTTCAGAAGAGCAGGGGACGTCTCGTCGTCGTGTTGAGTCTGCAGCAGCAGAGTTGAGTAAAAGACGTCCCAAACGAAGGAACCCGCACAGTTTGTTACCACAGCAGGGCAACGGAGCGGCCGTGTGTATCTGAGCCAAATGTACACTACTCACTTCAGACCTGGGAACGCCAAGTGTACGAATCGTGTGAGAGTGACAAGGACTCGATATACTACACAACCTGGTGGCGGTTACAGAGCAAGACTCCTGTGTAGGCTGGTCAGTCTGCTGGATGGCCCAGAGACGCTTCCGAAGGCTTACTAGCAGGAGATGGTGAAGATGCCGAGAATAGCTGTCCCCGCTATTCCAAGGGTCGAAGACTAGTACAGGCCTTCTGGTTCGATCAAAGGTGAAAAGGGTTTCACAAGGCGACAGCAGTGCAGAGGAGCAGTCCTTCAGCGGGTCACCAGCGATTCCTCGGTTCAGCCTCTTGGTTGCAGGATACTTGGCTCCTGTATTCCTTTGTTCGTGAGAACTCAGGAGATCGACATGGTAGTGGTGTTTCCAGCCCCCTCTTATCCACGGTTCCCTTCGCGCCAAAACGGTGGGGACCCAATGGGAGATCCGCTCATCAACACTCACACCATTCGTGGACCTATCACGGACCACGGTGGTCCCAGGCATTCACACGGGACCAGACATCCCAGCCCACATACTGGAGGCACACACAAGACATGTAGAAGCCCGCGAAAGCATCCGTGTTTCGCGGGAAAGTACATGCCCAAATAAGGAAGGCCCCGGGTCGGCTCGACCTGGGGAAGGTGAAGGGAGCAAGACGGTCAGCGGACAGGACAAAGGAGCCTCGTGGTCTGGCCATTTTGGGAGCCAGGCCACCATTTTGGGTTAAGTGCGAGAAACGTGCTTAGAACGCCAAAAGGAGCTCAAAACACAAGAAACGATCGCTGCCACCATTCCCGTCTGTGAATCACTTGCACCGATCAGTTACAATCCTGAAAGAGTATCTAGGGCCTGTAGAAGGCTAGAATCCCAAGAGAGCAGCAACTTAGCTTACAGTGCCCTCTTGTGTCATGTTGCACGAAAGCCGCAACATGATAAAAGAAACTACGGAAAACAGCGTTTCCCGGTACTGACTGTCTTAAGGGCATGTCAGTTTCCCCGTAAGAAAGGAGCGAAATCCCAGAGGAGTGCGTCAGAAGGCTGCACTTCTCTGGCAAAGTCGAGAACAAGGTGAAAAACAACAGCAAAAAGTTTAGGGGTTGCCACATGGAAGGAAAATTACCTACAATTATTAAATCTTTCCTAACAGATATCACATCTCATGTTATAGGAAGAGTTTCAGGTTTGGTATAAGCATTGAGATATCACATCTCTGCAATCGGAAGTGTCTCAGGATTGGGATGGGAAGGAGTTGGATATCCCATCTCATGTTATAGGACGGGTCTCAGGATTGTTATTAGAATCATTGAGATATCATATTGCATGCTGTAGGAAGGGTCTAAGGATTGGAATGGGAAGGACTTGGATATCACATCTCATGCTATGGATAGGCTCTCAGGTTTGGAAAGGGAAGGAGTTGGATATCACATTTCATGTTAGAGGAAGGATCTCAGGTTTGGTATTAGAGGCATTGAGATATCACATCTCATGCTATAGGAAGGGTCTCAGGATTGGAATGGGAAGGAGTTGGATATCACATCTCATGCTATAGGAAGGGTCTCAGGTTTGATATAAGCATTGAGATATCACATCTCATGCTATAGGAAGGGTCTCAGGATTGGAATGGAAGGAGTTGGATATCACATCGCATGTTAAACGAAGGATCTCAGGTTTGGTATTAGAAGCATTGAGATATCACATCTCATGCTATAGGAAGGGTCTCAGGATTGTAATGGGAAGGAGTTGGATATCACATCTCATGCTATAGGAAGGGTCTCAGGTTTGGTATAAGCATTGAGATATCACATCTCATGCTATCGGAAGGGTCTCAGGATTGGAATGGAAGGAGTTGGATATCACATCTCATGTTAAACGAAGGATCTCAGGTTTGGTATTAGAAGCATTGAGATATCACATCTCATGCTATAGGAAGGGTCTCAGGATTGGAATGGGAAGGAGTTGGATATCACATCTCATGCTATAGGAAGGGTCTCAGGTTTGGTATAAGCATTGAGATATCACATCTCATGCTATCGGAAGGGTCTCAGGATTGGAATGGGAAGGAGTTGTATATGACATCTCAAGCCATAGGAAGGGTCTCAGGTTTGGTATAAGCTTTGAGATATCACATCTCTGCTATCGGAAGGGTCTCAGGATTGGAATGGGAAGGAGTTGGATATCCCATCTCATGTTATAGGAAGAGTCTCAGGTTTGGTATTAGAAGCATTGAGATATCACATCTCATGCTATAGGAAGTGTCTCAGGATTGGAATGGGAAGGACTTGGATATCACATCTCATGCTATAGGGAAGGTCTCAAGTTTGATATTAGAAGCATTGAGATATCACATCTCATGCTATAGGAAGGGTCTCAGGATTGGAATGGGAATGAGTAGGATATCACATCTCATGCTATAGGAAGGATCTCAGGTTTGGTATAAGCATTGAGATATCACATCTCTTCTATCGGAAGGGTCTCAGGATTGGAATGGGAAGGAGTTGGATATTCCCATCTCATGTTATAGGAAGGGTCTCAGGTTTGGGATTAGAAGCATTGAGATATCACATCTCATGCTATAGGAAGGGTCTCAGGATTGGAATGGGAAGGACTTGGATATCACATCTCATGCTATAGGGAGGGTCTCAAGTTTGATATTAGAAGCATTGAGATATCACATCTCATGATATCGGAAGGGTCTAAGGTTGGGAAGGGGAAGGATTTGGATATCACATCTCATGTTATAGGACGGGTCTCAGGTTTGGTATTAGAAGCACTGAGATATCAAGTCTCATGGTATAGGAAAGGTCTCAGAATTGGAATGAGAAGGAGTTGGATATCACATCTCAAGCTATAGGAAGGGTCTCAGGATTGGAATGGGAAGGAGTTTGATATCACATCTCATGCAATAGTATGGGTCTCAGGTTTGGTATAAGCATTGGGATATCACATCTCATGCTATCGGAAGGGTATCAGGATTGGAATTCCAAGGAGTTGGATATCCCATCTCATGCTATAGGAAGGGTCTCAGGTTGGAATGGGAAGGAGTTGGATATCACATCTCATGTTATAGGAAGGGTCTCAGGATTGGAATGGGAAGGACTTGGATATCACATCTCATGCTATAGGAAGGCTCTCAGGTTTGGAAGGGGAAAGAGTTGGATATCACATTTCATGTTAGAGGTAGGATCTCAGGTTTGGTATTAGAGGCATTGAGATATCACATCTCATGCTATCAGAAGGGTCTCAGGATTGGAATGGGAAGGAGTTGGATATCACATCTCATGCTAAAGGGAGGGTCTCAGGTTTGGAAGGGGAAGGATTTGGATATCACATCTCATGTTATAGGAAGGATCTCAGGTTTGGTATTAGAAGCATTGAGATATCACATCTCATGCTATCGGAAGGATCTCAGGTTTGGTATTAGAAGCATTGAGATATCACATCTCATGCTATCAGAATGGTCTCAGGATTGGAATCGGAAGGAGTTGGATATCACATCTCATGCTAAAGGGAGGGTCTCAGGTTTGGAAGGGGAAGGATTTGGATATCACATCTCATGTTATCGTAAGGATCTCAGGTTTGGTATTAGAAGTATTGAGATATCACATCTCATGCTATAGGAATGGTCTCAGGATTGGAATGGGAAGGACTTGGATATCACATCTCATGCTATAGGGAGGTCTCAAGTTTGATATTAGAAGCATTGAGATATCACATCTCATGCTATAGGAAGGGTCTCAGGATTGGAATGGAAGGAGTTGGATATCACATCTCATGTTTTAGGAAGGATCTCAGGTTTGGTATTAGAAGCATTGAGACATCACATCTCATGCTATAGGAAGGGTCTCAGGATTGGAATGGGAAGGAGTTGGATATCACATCTCATGCTATATGAAGGGTCTCAGGTTTGGTATAAGCATTGAGATATCACATCTCATGCTATAGGAAGGGTCTCAGGATTGGAATGGGAAGGAGTTGTATATGACATCTCATGCCGTAGGAAGGGTCTCAGGTTTGGTATAAGCATTGAGATATCACATCTCTGCTATCGGAAGGGTCTCAGGATTGGAATGGGAAGGAGTTGGATATCCCATCTCATGTTATAGGAAGAGTCTCAGGTTTGGTATTAGAAGCATTGAGATATCACATCTCATGCTATAGGAAGGGTCTCAGGATTGGAATGGGAAGGAGTTGGATATCACATCTCATGCTATAGGAAGGGTCTCAGGTTTGGTATAAGCAGTGAGATATCACATCTCATGCTATAGGAACTGTCTCAGGATTGGAATGGGAAGAAGTTGGATATCACATCTCATGTTATAGGAAGGATCTCAGGTTTGGTATAAGCATTGAGATATCACATCTCTGTTATCGGAAGGGTCCCAGGATTGGAATGGGAGGGAGTTGGATATTCCCATCTCATGTTATAGGAAGGGTCTCAGGTTTGGTATTAGAAGCATTGAGATATCACATCTCATGCTATAGGAAGGGTCTCAGGATTGGAATGGGAAGGACTTGGATATCACATCTAATGCTGTAGGGAGGGTCTCAGGATTGGAATGGGAAGGAGTTGGATATCACATCTCATGATAAAGGAAGGGTCTAAGGTTGGGAAGGGGAAGGATTTGGATATCACATCTCATGTTATAGGACGGGTCTCAGGTTTGGTATTAGAAGCACTGAGATATCAAGTCTCATGGTATAGGAAAGGTCTCAGAATTGGAATGAGAAGGAGTTGGATATCACATCTCAAGCTATAGGAAGGGTCTCAGGATTGGAATGGGAAGGAGTTTGATATCACATCTCATGCAATGGTATGGGTCTCAGGTTTGGTATAAGCATTGGGATATCACATCTCATGCTATCGGAAGGGTATCAGGATTGGAATTCCAAGGAGTTGGATATCCCATCTCATGCTATAGGAAGGGTCTCAGGTTGGAATGGGAAGGAGTTGGATATCACATCTCATGTTATAGGAAGGGTCTCAGGATTGGAATGGGAAGGACTTGGATATCACATCTCATGCTATAGGAAGGCTCTCAGGTTTGGAAGGGGAAAGAGTTGGATATCACATTTCATGTTAGAGGTAGGATCTCAGGTTTGGTATTAGAGGCATTGAGATATCACATCTCATGCTATCAGAAGGGTCTCAGGATTGGAATGGGAAGGAGTTGGATATCACATCTCATGCTAAAGGGAGGGTCTCAGGTTTGGAAGGGGAAGGATTTGGATATCACATCTCATGCTATAGGAAGGATCTCAGGTTTGGTATTAGAAGCATTGAGATATCACATCTCATGCTATCGGAAGGATCTCAGGTTTGGTATTAGAAGCATTGAGATATCACATCTCATGCTATCAGAATGGTCTCAGGATTGGAATCGGAAGGAGTTGGATATCACATCTCATGCTAAAGGGAGGGTCTCAGGTTTGGAAGGGGAAGGATTTGGATATCACATCTCATGTTATCGTAAGGATCTCAGGTTTGGTATTAGAAGTATTGAGATATCACATCTCATGCTATAGGAATGGTCTCAGGATTGGAATGGGAAGGACTTGGATATCACATCTCATGCTATAGGGAGGTCTCAAGTTTGATATTAGAAGCATTGAGATATCACATCTCATGCTATAGGAAGGGTCTCAGGATTGGAATGGAAGGAGTTGAATATCACATCTCATGTTTTAGGAAGGATCTCAGGTTTGGTATTAGAAGCATTGAGACATCACATCTCATGCTATAGGAAGGGTCTCAGGATTGGAATGGGAAGGAGTTGGATATCACATCTCATGCTATATGAAGGGTCTCAGGTTTGGTATAAGCATTGAGATATCACATCTCATGCTATAGGAAGGGTCTCAGGATTGGAATGGGAAGGAGTTGTATATGACATCTCATGCCGTAGGAAGGGTCTCAGGTTTGGTATAAGCATTGAGATATCACATCTCTGCTATCGGAAGGGTCTCAGGATTGGAATGGGAAGGAGTTGGATATCCCATCTCATGTTATAGGAAGAGTCTCAGGTTTGGTATTAGAAGCATTGAGATATCACATCTCATGCTATAGGAAGGGTCTCAGGATTGGAATGGGAAGGAGTTGGATATCACATCTCATGCTATAGGAAGGGTCTCAGGTTTGGTATAAGCAGTGAGATATCACATCTCATGCTATAGGAACTGTCTCAGGATTGGAATGGGAAGAAGTTGGATATCACATCTCATGTTATAGGAAGGATCTCAGGTTTGGTATAAGCATTGAGATATCACATCTCTGTTATCGGAAGGGTCTCAGGATTGGAATGGGAGGGAGTTGGATATTCCCATCTCATGTTATAGGAAGGGTCTCAGGTTTGGTATTAGAAGCATTGAGATATCACATCTCATGCTATAGGAAGGGTCTCAGGATTGGAATGGGAAGGACTTGGATATCACATCTAATGCTGTAGGGAGGGTCTCAGGATTGGAATGGGAAGGAGTTGGATATCACATCTCATGATAAAGGAAGGGTCTAAGGTTTGGAAGGGGAAGGATTTGGATATCACATCTCATGTTATAGGACGGGTCTCAGGTTTGGTATTAGAAGCATAGAAATATCAAGTCTCATGGTATAGGAAGGGTCTCAGAATTGGAATGGGAAGGAGTTGGATATCACATCTCATTCTATAGGAAGGGTCTCAGGATTGGAATGGGAAGGAGTTTGATATCACATCTCATGCCATAGTATGGGTCTCAGGTTTGGTAGAAGCATTGGGATATCACATCTCATGCTATCGGAAGGTTATCAGGATTGGATTTGGAAGGAGTTGAATATCCCATCTCATGCTACAGGAAGGGTCTCAGGTTGGAATGGGAAGGAGTTGGATATCACATCTCATGTTATAGGAAGGGTCTCAGGATTGGAATGGGAAGGACTTGGATATCACATCTCATGCTATGGGTAGGCTCTCAGGTTTGGAAGGGGAAAGAGTTGGATATCACATTTCATGTTAGAGGTAGGATCTCAGGTTTGGTATTAGAGGCATTGAGATATCACATCTCATGCTATCAGAAGGGTCTCAGGATTGGAATGGGAAGGAGTTGGATATCACATCTCATGCTAAAGGGAGGGTCTCAGGTTTGGAAGGGGAAGGATTTGGATATCACATCTCATGTTATAGGAAGGATCTCAGGTTTGGTATTAGAAGCATTGAGATATCACATCTCATGCTATCGGAAGGATCTCAGGTTTGGTATTAGAAGCATTGAGATATCACATCTCATGCTATCAGAAGGGTCTTAGGATTGGAATGGGAAGAAGTTGGATATCACATCTCATGCTAAAGGGAGGGTCTCAGGTTTGGAAGGGGAAGGATTTGGATATCACATCTTATGTTATCGGAAGGATCTCAGGTTTGGTATTAGAAGTATTGAGATATCACATCTCATGCTATAGGAAGGGTCTCAGGATTGGAATGGGATGGAGTTGGATATCACATCTCAAGCTATAGGAAGGGTCTCAGGTTTGGTATATGCATTGAGATATCACATCTCATGCTATAGGAAGGGTCTCAGGATTGGAATGGGAAGGAGTTGGATATCACATCTCATGTTATAGGAAAGATTTCAGGTTTGGTATTAGAAGCATTGAGACATCACATCTCATGTTATAGGAAGGGTCTCAGGATTAGAATGGGAAGAAGTTGGATATCACATCTCATGCTATAGGAAGGGTCTCAGGTTTGGCATAAGCATTGAGATATCACATCTCATGCTATAGGAAGGGTCTCAGGATTGGAATGGGAAGGAGTTGTATATGACATCTCATGCCATAGGAAGGGTCTCAGGTTTGGTATAAGCATTGAGATATCACATCACATGCTATAGGAAGGGTCTCAGGATTGGAATGGGAAGGACTTGGATATCACATCTCATGCCATCAGAAGGGTCTCAGGATTGGAATGGGAAGGAGTTGGATATCACATCTCATGCTAAAGGTAGGGTCTCAGGTTTGGAAGGGGAAGGATTTGGATATCACATCTCATGTTATAGGAAGGATCTCAGGTTTGGTATTAGAAGCATTGAGATATCACATCTCATGCTATCGGAAGTATCTCAGGTTTGGTATTAGAGGCATTGAAATATTACATCTCATGCTATCATAAGGGTCTCAGGATTGGAATGGGAAGGAGTTGGATATCACATCTCATGCTAAAGGGAGGGTCTCAGGTTTGGAAGGGGAAGGATTTGAATATCACATCACATGTTATAGGAAGGATCTCAGGTTTGGTATTAGAAGCATTGAGATATCACATCTCATGCTATCGGAATGGTCTCAGGATTGGAATGGGAAGGAGTTGGATATCACATCTCATGCTATAGGAAGGGTCTCAGGTTTGGAACGGGAAGGAGTTGGATATCACATCTCATGTTATAGGAAAGATCTCAGGTTTGGTATTAGAAGCATTGAGACATCACATCACTGCAATCGGAAGTGTCTCAGGATTGGGATGGGAAGGCGTTGGATATCACATCTCATGTTATAGGAAAGATCTCAGGTTTGGTATTAGAAGCATTGAGACATCACATCACTGCAATCGGAAGTGTCTCAGGATTGGGATGGGAAGGCGTTGGATATCACATCTCATGTTATAGGAAAGATCTCAGGTTTGGTATTAGAAGCATTGAGACATCACATCTCATGTTATAGGAAGGGTCTCAGAATTGGAATGGGAAGAAGTTGGATATCACATCTCATGCTATAGGAAGGGTCTCAGTTTGGTATAAGCATTGAGATATCACATCTCATGCTATAGGAAGGGTCTCAGGATTGGAATGGGAAGGAGTTGTATATGACATCTCATGCCATAGGAAGGGTCTCAGGTTTGGTATAAGCATTGAGATATCACATCACATGCTATAGGAAGGGTCTCAGGATTGGAATGGGAAGGACTTGGATATCACATCTCATGCTATAGGCAGGGTCTCAGGTTTGGAAAGGGAAGGAGTTGGATATCACATTTCATGTTAGAGGTAGGATCTCAGGTTTGGTATTAGAGGCATTGAGATATCACATCTCATGCTATCAGAAGGGTCTCAGGATTGGAATGGGAAGGAGTTGGATATCACATCTCATGCTAAAGGGAGGGTCTCAGGTTTGGAAGGGGAAGGATTTGGATATCACATCTCATGTTATAGGAAGGATCTCATGTTTTGTATTAGAAGCATTGAGATATCACATCTCATGCTATCGGAAGTATCTCAGGTTTGGTATTAGAGGCATTGAGATATCACATCTCATGCTATCGTAAGGGGCTCAGGATTGGAATGGGAAGGAGTTGGATATCACATCTCATGCTAAAGGGAGGGTCTCAGGTTTGGAAGGGGAAGGATTTGAATATCACATCACATGTTATAGGAAGGATCTCAGGTTTGGTATTAGAAGCATTGAGATATCACATCTCATGCTATAGGAAGGGTCTCAGGTTTGGAACGGGAAGGAGTTGGATATCACATCTCATGTTTAAGGAAAGATCTCAGGTTTGGTATTAGAAGCATTGAGACATCACATCTCTGCAATCGGAAGTGTCTCAGGATTAGGATGGGAAGGAGTTGGATATCACATCTCATGTTATAGGAAAGATCTCAGGTTTGGTATTAGAAGCATTGAGACATCACATCTCATGTTATAGGAAGGGTCTCATGATTGGAATGGGAAGAAGTTGGATATCACATCTCATGCTATAGGAAGGATCTCAGGTTTGGTAGAAGCATTGAGATATCACATCTCATGCTATAGGAACGGTCTCAGGATTGGAATGGGAAGGACTTGGATATCCCATCTCATGCTATAGGCAGGGTCTCAGGTTTGGAAAGGGAAGGAGTTGGATGTCACATTTCATGTTAGAGGTAGGATCTCAGGTTTGGTATTAGAGGCATTGAGATATCACATCTCATGCTATCCGAAGGGTCTCAGGATTGGAATGGGAAGGAGTTGGATATCACATCTCATGTTATAGGAAGGGTCTCAGGTTTGGTATAAGCATTGAGATATCACATCTCTGCTATCGGAAGTGTCTCAGGATTGGAATGGGAAGGAGTTGGATATCCCATCTCATGTTATAGGACGGGTCTCAGGTTTGTTATTAGAATCATTGAGATATCATATTGCATGCTATAGGAAGGGTCTAAGGATTGGAATGGGAAGGACTTGGATATCACATCTCATGCTATAGGTAGGCTCTCAGGTTTGGAAAGGGAAGGAGTTGGATATCACATTTCATGTTAGAGGAAGGATCTCAGGTTTGGTATTAGAGGCATTGAGATATCACATCTCATGCTATAGGAAGGGTCTCAGGATTGGAATGGGAAGGAGTTGGATATCACATCTCATGCTATAGGAAGGGTCTCAGGTTTGGTTTAAGCATTGAGATATCACATCTCATGCTATACGAAGGGTCTCAGGATTGGAATGGGAAGGATATGTATATGACATCTCATGCCATAGGAAGGGTCTCAGGTTTGGTATAAGCATTGAGATATCACATCTCTGCTTTTGGAAGGGTCTCAGGATTGGAATCGGAAGGAGTTGGATATCCCATCTCATGTTATAGGAAGAGTCTCAGGTTTGGTATTAGAAGCATTGAGATATCACATCTCATGCTATAGGAAGTGTCTCAGGATTGGAATGGGAAGGAATTGGATATCACATCTCATGCTATAGGGAGGGTCTCAAGTTTGATATTAGAAGCATTAAGATATCACATCTCATGCTATAGGAAGGGTCTCAGGATTGGAATGGAAGGAGTTGGATATCACATCTCATGTTATAGGAAGGATCTCAGGTTTGGTATTAGAAGCATTGAGACATCACATCTCATGCTATAGGAAGGGTCTCAGGATTGTAATGGGAAGGAGTTGGATATCACATCTCATGCTATATGAAGGGTCTCAGGTTTGGTATAAGCATTGAGATATCACATCTCATGCTATAGGAAGGGTCTCAGGATTGGAATGGGAAGGAGTTGTATATGACATCTCATGCTATAGGAAGGCTCTCAGGTTTGGAAGGGGAAAGAGTTGGATATCACATTTCATGTTAGAGGTAGGATCTCAGGTTTGGTATTAGAGGCATTGAGATATCACATCTCATGCTATCAGAAGGGTCTCAGGATTGGAATGGGAAGGAGTTGGATATCACATCTCATGCTAAAGGGAGGGTCTCAGGTTTGGAAGGGGAAGGATTTGGATATCACATCTCATGTTATAGGAAGGATCTCAGGTTTGGTATTAGAAGCATTGAGATATCACATCTCATGCTATCAGAAGGGTCTCAGGATAGGAATGGGAAGGAGTTGGATATCACATCTCATGCTAAAGGGAGGGTCTCAGGTTTGGAAGGGGAAGGATTTGGATATCACATCTCATGTTATCGGAAGGATCTCAGGTTTGGTATTAGAAGTATTGAGATATCACATCTCATGCTATAGGAAGGGTCTCAGGATTGGAATGGGAACGAGTTGGATATCACATCTCATGCTAAAGGAAGGGTCTCAGGTTTGGTAGAAGCATTGAGATATCACATCTCATGCTATGGGTAGGCTCTCAGGTTTGGAAGGGGAAAGAGTTGGATATCACATTTCATGTTAGAGGTAGGATCTCAGGTTTGGTATTAGAGGCATTGAGATATCACATCTCATGCTATCAGAAGGGTCTCAGGATTGGAATGGGAAGGAGTTGGATATCACATCTCATGCTAAAGGGAGGGTCTCAGGTTTGGAAGGGGAAGGATTTGGATATCACATCTCATGTTATAGGAAGGATCTCAGGTTTGGTATTAGAAGCATTGAGATATCACATCTCATGCTATCGGAAGGATCTCAGGTTTGGTATTAGAAGCATTGAGATATCACATCTCATGCTATCAGAAGGGTCTTAGGATTGGAATGGGAAGAAGTTGGATATCACATCTCATGCTAAAGGGAGGGTCTCAGGTTTGGAAGGGGAAGGATTTGGATATCACATCTTATGTTATCGGAAGGATCTCAGGTTTGGTATTAGAAGTATTGAGATATCACATCTCATGCTACAGGAAGGGTCTCAGGATTGGAATGGGATGGAGTTGGATATCACATCTCAAGCTATAGGAAGGGTCTCAGGTTTGGTATATGCATTGAGATATCACATCTCATGCTATAGGAAGGGTCTCAGGATTGGAATGGGAAGGAGTTGGATATCACATCTCATGTTATAGGAAAGATTTCAGGTTTGGTATTAGAAGCATTGAGACATCACATCTCATGTTATAGGAAGGGTCTCAGGATTAGAATGGGAAGAAGTTGGATATCACATCTCATGCTATAGGAAGGGTCTCAGGTTTGGCATAAGCATTGAGATATCACATCTCATGCTATAGGAAGGGTCTCAGGATTGGAATGGGAAGGAGTTGTATATGACATCTCATGCCATAGGAAGGGTCTCAGGTTTGGTATAAGCATTGAGATATCACATCACATGCTATAGGAAGGGTCTCAGGATTGGAATGGGAAGGACTTGGATATCACATCTCATGCTATCAGAAGGGTCTCAGGATTGGAATGGGAAGGAGTTGGATATCACATCTCATGCTAAAGGTAGGGTCTCAGGTTTGGAAGGGGAAGGATTTGGATATCACATCTCATGTTATAGGAAGGATCTCAGGTTTGGTATTAGAAGCATTGAGATATCACATCTCATGCTATCGGAAGTATCTCAGGTTTGGTATTAGAGGCATTGAAATATTACATCTCATGCTATCATAAGGGTCTCAGGATTGGAATGGGAAGGAGTTGGATATCACATCTCATGCTAAAGGGAGGGTCTCAGGTTTGGAAGGGGAAGGATTTGAATATCACATCACATGTTATAGGAAGGATCTCAGGTTTGGTATTAGAAGCATTGAGATATCACATCTCATGCTATCGGAATGGTCTCAGGATTGGAATGGGAAGGAGTTGGATATCACATCTCATGCTATAGGAAGGGTCTCAGGTTTGGAACGGGAAGGAGTTGGATATCACATCTCATGTTATAGGAAAGATCTCAGGTTTGGTATTAGAAGCATTGAGACATCACATCACTGCAATCGGAAGTGTCTCAGGATTGGGATGGGAAGGCGTTGGATATCACATCTCATGTTATAGGAAAGATCTCAGGTTTGGTATTAGAAGCATTGAGACATCACATCACTGCAATCGGAAGTGTCTCAGGATTGGGATGGGAAGGCGTTGGATATCACATCTCATGTTATAGGAAAGATCTCAGGTTTGGTATTAGAAGCATTGAGACATCACATCTCATGTTATAGGAAGGGTCTCAGAATTGGAATGGGAAGAAGTTGGATATCACATCTCATGCTATAGGAAGGGTCTCAGTTTGGTATAAGCATTGAGATATCACATCTCATGCTATAGGAAGGGTCTCAGGATTGGAATGGGAAGGAGTTGTATATGACATCTCATGCCATAGGAAGGGTCTCAGGTTTGGTATAAGCATTGAGATATCACATCACATGCTATAGGAAGGGTCTCAGGATTGGAATGGGAAGGACTTGGATATCACATCTCATGCTATAGGCAGGGTCTCAGGTTTGGAAAGGGAAGGAGTTGGATATCACATTTCATGTTAGAGGTAGGATCTCAGGTTTGGTATTAGAGGCATTGAGATATCACATCTCATGCTATCAGAAGGGTCTCAGGATTGGAATGGGAAGGAGTTGGATATCACATCTCATGCTAAAGGGAGGGTCTCAGGTTTGGAAGGGGAAGGATTTGGATATCACATCTCATGTTATAGGAAGAATCTCAGGTTTTGTATTAGAAGCATTGAGATATCACATCTCATGCTATCGGAAGTATCTCAGGTTTGGTATTAGAGGCATTGAGATATCACATCTCATGCTATCGTAAGGGGCTCAGGATTGGAATGGGAAGGAGTTGGATATCACATCTCATGCTAAAGGGAGGGTCTCAGGTTTGGAAGGGGAAGGATTTGAATATCACATCACATGTTATAGGAAGGATCTCAGGTTTGGTATTAGAAGCATTGAGATATCACATCTCATGCTATAGGAAGGGTCTCAGGTTTGGAACGGGAAGGAGTTGGATATCACATCTCATGTTTAAGGAAAGATCTCAGGTTTGGTATTAGAAGCATTGAGACATCACATCTCTGCAATCGGAAGTGTCTCAGGATTAGGATGGGAAGGAGTTGGATATCACATCTCATGTTATAGGAAAGATCTCAGGTTTGGTATTAGAAGCATTGAGACATCACATCTCATGTTATAGGAAGGGTCTCATGATTGGAATGGGAAGAAGTTGGATATCACATCTCATGCTATAGGAAGGATCTCAGGTTTGGTAGAAGCATTGAGATATCACATCTCATGCTATAGGAACGGTCTCAGGATTGGAATAGGAAGGACTTGGATATCCCATCTCATGCTATAGGCAGGGTCTCAGGTTTGGAAAGGGAAGGAGTTGGATGTCACATTTCATGTTAGAGGTAGGATCTCAGGTTTGGTATTAGAGGCATTGAGATATCACATCTCATGCTATCCGAAGGGTCTCAGGATTGGAATGGGAAGGAGTTGGATATCACATCTCATGTTATAGGAAGGGTCTCAGGTTTGGTATAAGCATTGAGATATCACATCTCTGCTATCGGAAGTGTCTCAGGATTGGAATGGGAAGGAGTTGGATATCCCATCTCATGTTATAGGACGGGTCTCAGGTTTGTTATTAGAATCATTGAGATATCATATTGCATGCTATAGGAAGGGTCTAAGGATTGGAATGGGAAGGACTTGGATATCACATCTCATGCTATAGGTAGGCTCTCAGGTTTGGAAAGGGAAGGAGTTGGATATCACATTTCATGTTAGAGGAAGGATCTCAGGTTTGGTATTAGAGGCATTGAGATATCACATCTCATGCTATAGGAAGGGTCTCAGGATTGGAATGGGAAGGAGTTGGATATCACATCTCATGCTATAGGAAGGGTCTCAGGTTTGGTATAAGCATTGAGATATCACATCTCATGCTATACGAAGGGTCTCAGGATTGGAATGGGAAGGATATGTATATGACATCTCATGCCATAGGAAGGGTCTCAGGTTTGGTATAAGCATTGAGATATCACATCTCTGCTTTTGGAAGGGTCTCAGGATTGGAATCGGAAGGAGTTGGATATCCCATCTCATGTTATAGGAAGAGTCTCAGGTTTGGTATTAGAAGCATTGAGATATCACATCTCATGCTATAGGAAGTGTCTCAGGATTGGAATGGGAAGGAATTGGATATCACATCTCATGCTATAGGGAGGGTCTCAAGTTTGATATTAGAAGCATTAAGATATCACATCTCATGCTATAGGAAGGGTCTCAGGATTGGAATGGAAGGAGTTGGATATCACATCTCATGTTATAGGAAGGATCTCAGGTTTGGTATTAGAAGCATTGAGACATCACATCTCATGCTATAGGAAGGGTCTCAGGATTGTAATGGGAAGGAGTTGGACATCACATCTCATGCTATATGAAGGGTCTCAGGTTTGGTATAAGCATTGAGATATCACATCTCATGCTATAGGAAGGGTCTCAGGATTGGAATGGGAAGGAGTTGTATATGACATCTCATGCTATAGGAAGGCTCTCAGGTTTGGAAGGGGAAAGAGTTGGATATCACATTTCATGTTAGAGGTAGGATCTCAGGTTTGGTATTAGAGGCATTGAGATATCACATCTCATGCTATCAGAAGGGTCTCAGGATTGGAATGGGAAGGAGTTGGATATCACATCTCATGCTAAAGGGAGGGTCTCAGGTTTGGAAGGGGAAGGATTTGGATATCACATCTCATGTTATAGGAAGGATCTCAGGTTTGGTATTAGAAGCATTGAGATATCACATCTCATGCTATCAGAAGGGTCTCAGGATAGGAATGGGAAGGAGTTGGATATCACATCTCATGCTAAAGGGAGGGTCTCAGGTTTGGAAGGGGAAGGATTTGGATATCACATCTCATGTTATCGGAAGGATCTCAGGTTTGGTATTAGAAGTATTGAGATATCACATCTCATGCTATAGGAAGGGTCTCAGGATTGGAATGGGAACGAGTTGGATATCACATCTCATGCTAAAGGAAGGGTCTCAGGTTTGGTAGAAGCATTGAGATATCACATCTCATGCTATAGGAAGGGTCTCAGGATTGGAATGGGAAGGACTTAGATATCACATATCATGCTATAGGGAGGGTCTCAGTTTTGATATTAGAAGCATTGAGATATCACATCTCATGCTATCGGAAGTGTCTCAGGATTGGAATGGGAAGGAGCTGGATATCACATCTCATGCTAAAGGAAGGGTCTCAGGTTTGGAACGGGAAGGAGTTGGATATCACATCTCATGTTATAGGAAGGGTCTCAGGTTGGTATAAGCATTGAGATATCACATCTCTGCTATCGGAAGTGTCTCAGGATTGGAATGGGAAGGAGTTGGATATCCCATCTCATGTTATAGGACGGGTCTCAGGTTTGTTATTAGAATCATTGAGATATCATATTGCATGCTGTAGGAAGGGTCTAAGGATTGGAATGGGAAGGACTTGGATATCACATCTCATGCTATAGATAGGCTCTCAGGTTTGGAAAGGGAAGGAGTTGGATATCACATTTCATGTTAGAGGAAGGATCTCAGGTTTGGTATTAGAGGCATTGAGATATCACATCTCATGCTATAGGAAGGGTCTCAGGTTGGAATTGGAAGGAGTTGGATATCACATCTCATGTTATAGGAAGGGTCTCAGGATTGGAATGGGAAGGACTTGGATATCACATCTCATGCTATAGGAAGGCTCTCAGGTTTGGAAGGGGAAAGAGTTGGATATCACATTTCATGTTAGAGGTAGGATCTCAGGTTTGGTATTAGAGGCAATGAGATATCACATCTCATGCTATCAGAAGGGTCTCAGGATTGGAATGGGAAGGAGTTGGATATCACATCTCATGCTAAAGGGAGGGTCTCAGGTTTGGAAGGGGAAGGATTTGGATATCACATCTCATGTTATAGGAAGGATCTCAGGTTTGGTATTAGAAGCATTGAGATATCACATCTCATGCTATCGGAAGGATCTCAGGTTTGGTATTAGAAGCATTGAGATATCACATCTCATGCTATCAGAAGGATCTCAGGATTGGAATGGGAAGGAGTTGGATATCCCATCTCATGCTAAAGGGAGGGTCTCAGGTTTGGAAGGGGAAGGATTTGGATATCACATCTCATGTTATCGGAAGGATCTCAGGTTTGGTATTAGAAGTATTGAGATATCACATCTCATGCTATAGGAAGGGTCTCAGGATTGGAATGGGAAGGAGTTGGATATCACATCTCATGCTAAAGGAAGGGTCTCAGGTTTGGTAGAAGCATTGAGATATCACATCTCATGCTATAGGAAGGGTCTCAGGATTGGAATGGGAAGGACTTAGATATCACATATCATGCTATAGGGAGGGTCTCAGTTTTGATATTAGAAGCATTGAGATATCACATCTCATGCTATCGGAAGTGTCTCAGGATTGGAATGGGAAGGAGCTGGATTTCACATCTCATGCTAAAGGAAGGGTCTCAGGTTTGGAACGGGAAGGAGTTGGATATCCGATCTCATGTTATAGGAAGGGTCTCAGGTTTGGTATAAGCATTGAGATATCACAAATCTGCTATCGGAAGTGTCTCAGGATTGGAATGGGAAGGAGTTGGATATCCCATCTCATGTTATAGGACGGGTCTCAGGATTGTTATTAGAATCATTGAGATATCATATTGCATGCTGTAGGAAGGGTCTAAGGATTGGAATGGGAAGGACTTGGATATCACATCTCATGCTATGGATAGGCTCTCAGGTTTGGAAAGGGAAGGAGTTGGATATCACATTTCATGTTAGAGGAAGGATCTCAGGTTTGGTATTAGAGGCATTGAGATATCACATCTCATGCTATAGGAAGGGTCTCAGGATTGGAATGGGAAGGAGTTGGATATCACATCTCATGTTATAGGAAGGGTCTCAGGTTTGGTATAAGAATTGAGATATCATATCTCATGCTATAGGAAGGGTCTCAGGATTGGAATGGAAGGAGTTGGATATCACATCTCATGTTATAGGAAGGATCTCAGGTTTGGTATTAGAAGCATTGAGACATCACATCTCATGCTATAGGAAGTGTCTCAGGATTGGAATGGGAAGGACTTGGATATCACATCTCATGCTATAGGGAGTGTCTCAAGTTTGATATTAGAAGCATTGAGATATCACATCTCATGCTATAGGAAGGGTCTCAGGATTGGAATTGGAAGGAGTTGGATATCACATCTCATGCTATAGGAAGGGTCTCAGGTTTGGTATAAGCAGTGAGATATCACATCTCATGCTATAGGAAGTGTCTCAGGATTGGAATGGGAAGGAGTTGGATATCACATCTCATGTTATAGGAAGGATCTCAGGTTTGGTATAAGCATTGAGATATCACATCTCTGCTATCGGAAGGGTCTCAGGATTGGAATGGGAAGGAGTTGGATATTCCCATCTCATGTTATAGGAAGGGTCTCAGGTTTGGTATTTGAAGCATTGAGACATCACATCTCATGCTATAGGAAGGGTCTCAGGATTGCAATGGGAAGGACTTGGATATCACATCTCATGCTATAGGGAGGGTCTCAAGTTTGATATTAGAAGCATTGAGATATCACATCTCATGATATCGGAAGGATCTCAGGATTGGAATGGGAAGGAGTTGGATATCACATCTCATGATAAAAGAAGGGTCTAAGGTTTGGAAGGGGAAGGATTTGGATATCACATCTCATGTCATAGGACCGGTCTCAGGTTTGGTATTAGAAGCATTGAGATATCAAGTCTCATGGTATAGGAAGGGTCTCAGAACTGGAATGGGAAGGAGTTGGATATCACATCTCATGCCATAGTATGGGTCTCAGGTTTGGTATTAGCATTGGGATATCCCATCTCATGCTATAGGAAGGGTCTCAGGTTGGAATGGGAAGGAGTTGGATATCACATCTCATGTTATAGGAAGGGTCTCAGGATTGGAATGGGAAGGACTTGGATATCACATCTCATGCTATAGGAAGGCTCTCAGGTTTGGAAGGGGAAAGAGTTGGATATCACATTTCATGTTAGAGGTAGGATCTCAGGTTTGGTATAAGAGGCATTGAGATATCACATCTCATGCTATCAGAAGGGTCTCAGGATTGGAATGGGAAGGAGTTGGATATCACATCTCATGCTAAAGTGAGGGTCTCAGGTTTGGAAGGGGAAGGATTTGGATATCACATCTCATGTTATAGGAAGGATCTCAGGTTTGGTATTAGAAGCATTGAGATATCACATCTCATGCTATCAGAAGGTTCTCAGGATTGGAATGGGAAGGAGTTGGATATCACATCTCATGCTAAAGGGAGGGTCTCAGGTTTGGAAGGGGAAGGATTTGGATATCACAAATCATGTTATCGGAAGGATCTCAGGTTTGGTATTAGAAGTATTGAGATATCACATCTCATGCTATAGGAAGGGTCTCAGGATTGGAATGGGAAGGAGTTGGATATCACATCTCATGCTAAAGGAACGGTCTCAGGTTTGGTAGAAGCATTGAGATATCACATCTCATGCTATAGGAAGGGTCTCAAGATTGGAATGGGAAGGACTTAGATATCACATATCATGCTATAGGGAGGGTCTCATTTTTGATATTAGAAGCATTGAGATATCACATCTCTGCTATCGGAAGGGTCTCAGGATTGGAATGGGAAGGAGTTGGATATTCCCATCTCATGTTATAGGAAGGGTCTCAGGTTTGGTATTTGAAGCATTGAGACATCACATCTCATGCTATAGGAAGGGTCTCAGGATTGCAATGGGAAGGACTTGGATATCACATCTCATGCTATAGGGAGGGTCTCAAGTTTGATATTAGAAGCATTGAGATATCACATCTCATGATATCGGAAGGATCTCAGGATTGGAATGGGAAGGAGTTGGATATCACATCTCATGATAAAAGAAGGGTCTAAGGTTTGGAAGGGGAAGGATTTGGATATCACATCTCATGTTATAGGACCGGTCTCAGGTTTGGTATTAGAAGCATTGAGATATCAAGTCTCATGGTATAGGAAGGGTCTCAGAACTGGAATGGGAAGGAGTTGGATATCACATCTCAAGCTATAGGAAGGGTCTCAGGATTGGAATGGGAAGGAGTTTGATATCACATCTCATGCCATAGTATGGGTCTCAGGTTTGGTATTAGCATTGGGATATCCCATCTCATGCTATAGGAAGGGTCTCAGGTTGGAATGGGAAGGAGTTGGATATCACATCTCATGTTATAGGAAGGGTCTCAGGATTAGAATGGGAAGGACTTGGATATCACATCTCATGCTATAGGAAGGCTCTCAGGTTTGGAAGGGGAAAGAGTTGGATATCACATTTCATGTTAGAGGTAGGATCTCAGGTTTGGTATAAGAGGCATTGAGATATCACATCTCATGCTATCAGAAGGGTCTCAGGATTGGAATGGGAAGGAGTTGGATATCACATCTCATGCTAAAGTGAGGGTCTCAGGTTTGGAAGGGGAAGGATTTGGATATCACATCTCATGTTATAGGAAGGATCTCAGGTTTGGTATTAGAAGCATTGAGATATCACATCTCATGCTATCAGAAGGTTCTCAGGATTGGAATGGGAAGGAGTTGGATATCACATCTCATGCTAAAGGGAGGGTCTCAGGTTTGGAAGGGGAAGGATTTGGATATCACATCTCATGTTATCGGAAGGATCTCAGGTTTGGTATTAGAAGTATTGAGATATCACATCTCATGCTATAGGAAGGGTCTCAGGATTGGAATGGGAAGGACTTGGATGTCACATCTCATGCTATAGGGAGGGTCTCAAGTTTGATATTAGAAGCATTGAGATAACAAATCTCATGATATCGGAAGGGTCTCAGGATTGGAATGGGAAGGAGTTGGATATCACATCTCATGATAAAGGAAGGGTCTAAGGTTTGGAAGGGGAAGGATTTGGATATCACATCTCATGTTATAGGACGGGTCTCAGGTTTGGTATTAGAAGCATTGAGATATCAAGTCTCATGTTATAAGAAGGGTCTCAGAATTGGAATGGGAAGGAGTTGGATATCACATCTCAAGCTATAGGAAGCGTCTCAGGATTGGAATGGGAAGGAGTTTGATATCACATCTCATGCCATAGTATGGTTCTCAGGTTTGGTAGAAGCATTGGGATATCACATCTCATGCTATCGGAAGGGTATCAGTATTGGATTTGGAAGGAGTTGGATATCCCATCTCATGCTATATGAAGGGTCTCAGGTTGGAATGGGAAGGAGTTGGATATCATATCTCATGCTATAGGAAGGTTCTCAGGTTTGGAAGGGGAAGGAGTTGGATATCACATTTCATGTTAGAGGAAGGATCTCAGGTTTGGTATTAGAGGCCTTGAGATATGACATCTCATGCTATCGGAAGGGTCTCAGGATTGGAATGGGAAGGAGTTGGATATCACATCTCAAGCTATAGGAAGGGTCTCAGGTTTGGTATAAGCATTGAGATATCACATCTCATGCTATAGGA
Source organism: Ambystoma mexicanum (assembly GCF_040938575.1). Lineage (NCBI taxonomy): Eukaryota > Metazoa > Chordata > Amphibia > Caudata > Ambystomatidae > Ambystoma > Ambystoma mexicanum. The sequence continues at coordinate 1,520,407 of NW_027182458.1, read as the reverse complement.
AGGGTCTCTGGATTGGAATGGGAAGAAGTTGGATATCACATCTCATGCTATAGGAAGGGTCTCAGGTTTGGTACAAGCATTGAGATATCACATCTCATGCTATAGGAAGGGTCTCAGGATTGGAATGGGAAGGAGTTGTATATGACATCTCATGCCATAGCAAGGGTCTCAGGTTTGGTATAAGCATTGAGATATCACATCACATGCTATAGGAAGGGTCTCAGGATTGGAATGGGAAGGACTTGGATATCACATCTCATGCTATAGGCAGGGTCTCAGGTTTGGAAAGGGAAGGAGATGGATATCACATTTCATGTTAGAGGTAGGATCTCAGGTTTGGTATTAGAGGCATTGAGATATCACATCTCATGCTATCAGAAGGGTCTCAGGATTGGAATGGGAAGGAGTTGGATATCACATCTCATGCTAAAGGGAGGGTCTCAGGTTTGGAAGGGGAAGGATTTGGAAATCACATCTCATATTATAGGAAGGATCTCAGGTTTGGTATTACAAGCATTGAGATATCACATCTCATGCTATCGGAAGGATCTCAGGTTTGGTATTAAAAGCATTGAGATATCACATCTCATGCTATCGGAAGGGTCTCAGGTTTGGAACGGGAAGGAGTTGGATATCCCATCTCATGTTATAGGACTGGTCTCAGGTTTGGTATTAGAAGCATTGAGATATCACATTGCATGTTGTAGGAAGGGTCTCAGGTTTGGAATGGGAAGGAATTGGATATCACATCTCATGTCATAGGAAGGATCTCAGGTTTGGTATTAGAAGCATTGAGATATCACATCTCATGCTATAGGAATGGTCTCAGGATTGGAATGGGAAGGAGTTGGATATTACATTCTTGCTATAGGAAGGGTCTCATGTTTGGAATGGGAAGGAGTTGGATATCACATATGCTATAGGAAGGGTCTCAGGTTTGGAACGGGAAGGAGTTGGATATCACATCTCATGTTATAGGAAGCGTCTCAGGTTTGATATAAGCATTGAGATATCACATCTCTGCTATCGGAAGTGTCTCAGGATTGGAATGGGAAGAAGTTGGATATCCCATCTCATGTTATAGGACGGGTCTCAGGTTTGTTATTAGAATCATTGAGATATCATATTGCATGCTGTAGGAAGGGTCTAAGGATTGGAATGGGAAGGACTTGGATATCACATCTCATGCTATAGGTAGGCTCTCAGGTTTGGAAAGGGAAGGCGTTGGATATCACATCTCATGCTATAGGAAGGGTCTCAGGATTGGAATGGGAAGGAGTTGGATATCACATCTCATGCTATAGGAAGGGTCTCAGGTTTGGTATAAGCATTGAGATATCACATTTCATGCTATAGGAAGGGTCTCAGGATTGGAATGGGAAGGAGTTGGATATCACATCTCATGTTATAGGAAGGATCTCAGGTTTGGTATTAGAAGCATTGAGACATCACATCTCATGCTATAGGAAGGGTCTCAGGATTGGAATGGGAAGGAGTTGTATATGACATCTCATGCCGTAGGAAGGGTCTCAGGTTTGGTATAAGCATTGAGATATCACATCTCTGCTATAGGAAGGGTCTCAGGATTGGAATGGGAAGGAGTTGGATATCCCATCTCATGTTATAGGAAGGGTCTCATGATTGGAATGGGAAGGACTTGGATATCACATCTCATGCTATAGGAAGGCTCTCAGGTTTGGAAGGGGAAAGAGTTGGATATCACATTTCATGTTAGAGGTAGGATCTCAGGTTTGGTATTAGAGGCATTGAGATATCACATCTCATGCTATCAGAAGGGTCTCAGGATTGGAATGGGAAGGAGTTGGATATCACATCTCATGCTAAAGGGAGGGTCTCAGGTTTGGAAGGGGAAGGATTTGGATATCACATCTCATGTTATAGGAAGGATCTCAGGTTTGGTATTAGAAGCATTGAGATATCACATCTCATGCTATCAGAAGGGTCTCAGGATTGGAATGGGAAGGAGTTGGATATCACATCTCATACTAAAGGGAGGGTTTCAGGTTTGGAAGGGGAAGGATTTGGATGTCACATCTCATGTTATCGGAAGGATCTCAGGTTTGGTATTAGAAGTATTGAGATATCACATCTCATGCTATAGGAAGGGTCTCAGGATTGGAATGGGAAGGAGTTGGATATCACATCTCATGCTAAAGGAAGGGTCTCAGGTTTGGTAGAAGCATTGAGATATCACATCTCATGCTATAGGAAGGATCTCAGGATTGGAATGGGAAGGACTTAGATATCACATATCATGCTATAGGGAGGGTCTCAGTTTTGATATTAGAAGCATTGAGATATCACATCTCATGCTATCGGAAGTGTCTCAGGTTTGGAATGGGAAGGAGCTGGATATCACATCTCATGCTAAAGGAAGGGTCTCAGGTTTGGAACGGGAAGGAGTTGGATATCACATCTCATGTTATAGGAAGGGTCTCAGGTTTGGTATAAGCATTGAGATATCACATCTCTGCTATCGGAAGTGTCTCAGGATTGGAATGGGAAGGAGTTGGATATCCCATCTCATGTTATAGGACGGGTCTCAGGTTTGTTATTAGAATCATTGAGATATCATATTGCATGCTGTAGGAAGGGTCTAAGGATTGGAATGGGAAGGACTTGGATATCACATCTCATGCTATAGATAGGCTCTCAGGTTTGGAAAGGGAAGGAGTTGGATATCACATTTCATGTTAGAGGAAGGATCTCAGGTTTGGTATTAGAGGCATTGAGATATCACATCTCATGCTATAGGAAGGGTCTCAGGTTGGAATGGGAAGGAGTTGGATATCACATCTCATGTTATAGGAAGGGTCTCAGGATTGGAATGGGAAGGACTTGGATATCACATCTCATGCTATAGGAAGGCTCTCAGGTTTGGAAGGGGAAAGAGTTGGATATCACATTTCATGTTAGAGGTAGGATCTCAGGTTTGGTATTAGAGGCAATGAGATATCACATCTCATGCTATCAGAAGGGTCTCAGGATTGGAATGGGAAGGAGTTGGATATCACATCTCATGCTAAAGGGAGGGACTCAGGTTTGGAAGGGGAAGGATTTGGATATCACATCTCATGTTATAGGAAGGATCTCAGGTTTGGTATTAGAAGCATTGAGATATCACATCTCATGCTATCGGAAGGATCTCAGGTTTGGTATTAGAAGCATTGAGATATCACATCTCATGCTATCAGAAGGTTCTCAGGATTGGAATGGGAAGGAGTTGGATATCACATCTCATGCTAAAGGGAGGGTCTCAGGTTTGGAAGGGGAAGGATTTGGATATCACATCTCATGTTATCGGAAGGATCTCAGGTTTGGTATTAGAAGTATTGAGATATCACATCTCATGCTATAGGAAGGGTCTCAGGATTGGAATGGGAAGGAGTTGGATATCACATCTCATGCTAAAGGAAGGGTCTCAGGTTTGGTAGAAGCATTGAGATATCACATCTCATGCTATAGGAAGGGTCTCAGGATTGGAATGGGAAGGACTTAGATATCACATATCATGCTATAGGGAGGGTCTCAGTTTTGATATTAGAAGCATTGAGATATCACAACTCATGCTATCGGAAGTGTCTCAGGATTGGAATGGGAAGGAGCTGGATATCACATCTCATGCTAAAGGAAGGGTCTCAGGTTTGGAACGGGAAGGAGTTGGATAGCCGATCTCATGTTATAGGAAGGGTCTCAGGTTTGGTATAAGCATTGAGATATCACATCTCTGCGATCGGAAGTGTCTCAGGATTGGAATGGGAAGGAGTTGGATATCCCATCTCATGTTATAGGACGGGTCTCAGGATTGTTATTAGAATCATTGAGATATCATATTGCATGCTGTAGGAAGGGTCTAAGGATTGGAATGGGAAGGACTTGGATATCACATCTCATGCTATGGATAGGCTCTCAGGTTTGGAAAGGGAAGGAGTTGGATATCACATTTCATGTTAGAGGAAGGATCTCAGGTTTGGTATTAGAGGCATTGAGATATCACATCTCATGCTATAGGAAGCGTCTCAGGATTGGAATGGAAGGAGTTGGATATCACATCTCATGCTATAGGAAGGGTCTCTGGTTTGGTATTAGAAGCATTGAGACATCACATCTCATGCTATAGGAAGGGTCTCAGGATTGGAATGGGAAGGAGTTGTATATGACATCTCAATCCGTAGGAAGGGTCTCAGGTTTGGTATAAGCATTGAGATATCACATCTCTGCTATCGGAAAGGTCTCAGGATTGGAATGGGAAGGAGTTGGATATCCCATCTCATGTTATAGGAAGAGTCTCAGGTTTGGTATTAGAAGCATTGAGATATCACATCTCATGCTATAGGAAGTGTCTCAGGATTGGAATGGGAAGGACTTGGATATCACATCTCATGCTATAGGGAGGGTCTCACGTTTGATATTAGAAGCATTGAGATATCACATCTCATGCTATAGGAAGGGTCTCAGGATTGGAATGGGAAGGAGTTGGATATCACATCTCATGCTATAGGAAGGGTCTCAGGTTTGGTATAAGCAGTGAGATATCACATCTCATGCTATAGGAAGTGTCTCAGGATTGGAATGGGAAGGAGTTGGATATCACATCTCATGTTATAGGAAGGGTCTCAGGTTTGGTATTAGAAGCATTGAGACATCACATCTCATGCTATAGGAAGGGTCTCAGGATAGGAATGGGAAGGACTTGGATATCACATCTCATGCTATAGGGAGGGTCTCAAGTTTGATATTAGAAGCATTGAGATATCACATCTCATGATATCGGAAGGGTCTCAGGATTGGAATGGGAAGGAATTGGATATCACATCTCATGATAAAGGAAGGGTCTAAGGTTTGGAAGGGGAAGGATTTGGATATCACATCTCATGTTATAGGGCGGGTCTCAAGTTTGGTATTAGAAGCATTGAGATATCAAGTCTCATGGTATAGGAAGGGTCTCAGAATTGGAATGGGAAGGAGTTGGATATCACATCTCAAGCTATAGGAAGGGTCTCAGGATTGGAATGGGAAGGAGTTTGATATCACATCTCATGCCATAGTATGGGTCTCAGGTTTGGTATAAGCATTGGGATATCACATCTCATGCTATCGGAAGGGTATCAGGATTGGATTTGTAAGGAGTTGGATATCCCATCTCATGCTATAGAAAGGGTCTCAGGTTGGAATGGGAAGGAGTTGGATATCAAATCTCATGTTATAGGAAGGGTCTCAGGATTGGAATGGGAAGGACTTGGATATCACATCTCATGCTATAGGAAGGCTCTCAGGTTTGGAAGGGGAAAGAGTTGGATATCACATTTCATGTTAGAGGTAGGATCTCAGGTTTGGTATTAGAGGGATTGAGATATCACATCTCATGCTATCAGAAGGGTCTCAGGATTGGAATGGGAAGGAGTTGGATATCACATCTCATGCTAAAGCGAGGGTCTCAGGTTTGGAAGGGGAAGGATTTGGATATCACATCTCATGTTATAAGAAGGAGCTCAGGTTTGGTATTAGAAGCATTGAGATATCACATCTCATGCTATCGGAAGGATCTCAGGTTTGGTATTAGAAGCATTGAGATATCACATCTCATGCTATCAGAAGGGTCTCAGGATTGGAATGGGAAGGAGTTGGATATCACATCTCATGCTAAATGGAGGGTCTCAGGTTTGGAAGGGGAAGGATTTGGATATCACATCTCATGTTATCGGAAGGATCTCAGGTTTGGTATTAGAAGTATTGAGATATCACATCTCATGCTATAGGAAGGGTCTCAGGATTGGAATGGGAAGGAGTTGGATATCACATCTCATGCTATAGGAAGGGTCTCAGGATTGGAATGGGAAGGAGTTTGATATCACATCTCATGCCATAGTATGGGTCTCAGGTTTGGTATAAGCATTGGGATATCACATCTCATGCTATCGGAAGGGTATCAGGATTGGATTTGGAAGGAGTTGGATATCCCATCTCATGCTATAGAAAGGGTCTCAGGTTGGAATGGGAAGGAGTTGGATATCAAATCTCATGTTATAGGAAGGGTCTCAGGATTGGAATGGGAAGGACTTGGATATCACATCTCATGCTATAGGAAGGCTCTCAGGTTTGGAAGGGGAAAGAGTTGGATATCACATTTCATGTTAGAGGTAGGATCTCAGGTTTGGTATTAGAGGCATTGAGATATCACATCTCATGCTATCAGAAGGGTCTCAGGATTGGAATGGGAAGGAGTTGGATATCACATCTCATGCTAAAGGGAGGGTCTCAGGTTTGGAAGGGGAAGGATTTGGATATCACATCTCATGTTATAAGAAGGAGCTCAGGTTTGGTATTAGAAGCATTGAGATATCACATCTCATGCTATCGGAAGGATCTCAGGTTTGGTATTAGAAGCATTGAGATATCACATCTCATGCTATCAGAAGGGTCTCAGGATTGGAATGGGAAGGAGTTGGATATCACATCTCATGCTAAAGGGAGGGTCTCAGGTTTGGAAGGGGAAGGATTTGGATATCACATCTCATGTTATCGGAAGGATCTCAGGTTTGGTATTAGAAGTATTGAGATATCACATCTCATGCTATAGGAAGGGTCTCAGGATTGGAATGGGAAGGAGTTGGATATCACATCTCAAGCTATAGGAAGGGTCTCAGGTTTGGTATAAGCATTGAGATATCACATCACATGCTATAGGAAGGGTCTCAGGATTGGAATGGGAAGGTGTTGTATATGACATCTCATGCCATAGGAAGGGTCTCAGGTTTGGTATAAGCATTGAGATATCACATCACATGCTATAGGAAGGGTCTCAGGATTGGAATGGGAAGGACTTGGATATCACATCTCATGCTATAGGCAGGGTCTCAGGTTTGGAAAGGGAAGGAGTTGGATATCACATTTCATGTTAGAGGTAGGATATCAGGTTTGGTATTAGAGGCATTGAGATATCACATCTCATGCTATCAGAAGGGTCTCAGGATTGGAATGGGAAGGAGTTGGATATCACATCTCATGCTAAAGGGAGGGTCTCAGGTTTGGAAGGGGAAGGATTTGGATATCACATCTCATGTTATAGGAAGGATCTCAGGTTTGGTATTAGAGGCATTGAGATATCACATCTCATGCTATCATAAGGGTCTCAGGATTGGAATGGGAAGGAGTTGGATATCACATCTCATGCTAAAGGGAGGGTCTCAGGTTTGGAAGGGGAAGAATTTGGATATCACATCACATGTTATAGGAAGGATCTCAGGTTTGGTATTAGAAGCATTGAGATATCACATCTCATGCTATCGGAAGGGTCTCAGGATTGGAATGGGAAGGAGTTGGATATCACATCTCATGTTATAGGAAGAGTCTCAGGTTTGGTATAAGCATTGAGATATCACATCTCTGCAGTCGGAAATGTCTCAGGATTGGGATGGGAAGGAGTTGGATATCACATCTCATGCTATTTGAAGGGTCTCAGGTTTGGAAAGGGAAGGAGTTGGATATCACATCTCATGCTATAGGAAGGCTCTCAGGTTTGGAAGGGGAAAGAGTTGGATATCACATTTCATGTTAGAGGTAGGATCTCAGGTTTGGTATTAGAGGCATTGAGATATCACATCTCATGCTATCAGAAGGGTCTCAGGATTGGAATGGGAAGGAGTTGGATATCACATCTCATGCTAAAGGGAGGGTCTCAGGTTTGGAAGGGGAAGGATTTTGATATCACATCTCATGTTATAAGAAGGAGCTCAGGTTTGGTATTAGAAGCATTGAGATATCACATCTCATGCTATCGGAAGGATCTCAGGTTTGGTATTAGAAGCATTCAGATATCACATCTCATGCTATCAGAAGGGTCTCAGGATTGGAATGGGAAGGAGTTGGATATCACATCTCATGCTAAAGGGAGGGTCTCAGGTTTGGAAGGGGAAGGATTTGGATATCACATCTCATGTTATCGGAAGGATCTCAGGTTTGGTATTAGAAGTATTGAGATATCACATCTCATGCTATAGGAAGGGTCTCAGGATTGGAATGGGAAGGAGTTGGATATCACATCTCAGGCTATAGGAAGGGTCTCAGGTTTGGTATAAGCATTGAGATATCACATCACATGCTATAGGAAGGGTCTCAGGATTGGAATGGGAAGGAGTTGTATATGACATCTCATGCCATAGGAAGGGTCTCAGGTTTGGTATAAGTATTGAGATATCACATCACATGCTATAGGAAGGGTCTCAGGATTGGAATGGGAAGGACTTGGATATCACATCTCATGCTATAGGCAGGGTCTCAGGTTTGGAAAGGGAAGGAGTTGGATATCACATTTCATGTTAGAGGTAGGATATCAGGTTTGGTATTAGAGGCATTGAGATATCACATCTCATGCTATCAGAAGGGTCTCAGGATTGGAATGGGAAGGAGTTGGATATCACATCTCATGCTAAAGGGAGGGTCTCAGGTTTGGAAGGGGAAGGATTTGGATATCACATCTCATGTTATAGGAAGGATCTCAGGTTTGGTATTAGAGGCATTGAGATATCACATCTCATGCTATCATAAGGGTCTCAGGATTGGAATGGGAAGGAGTTGGATATCACATCTCATGCTATAGGAAGGGTCTCAGGTTTGGAACTGGAAGGAGTTGGATATCACATCTCATGTTATAGGAAGAGTCTCAGGTTTGGTATAAGCATTGAGATATCACATCTCTGCAATCGGAAATGTCTCAGGATTGGGATGGGAAGGAGTTGGATATCACATCTCATGCTATAGGAAGGGTCTCAGGTTTGGAACGGGAAGGAGTTGGATATTGTTAAGACGGATTTCTGAACTCTGTCCTGGTGGCGCAGAAGTTCAGATGGCCAACCTAATTTCTTGGAACAGGGTAACCTCTGGACAAGCCAGACCAATCAAGGTAGCGATCGCGGCGGTCAAGACTAGGTCTCAAGAGAGGTGAGGGTGACTGAAAGCCCGCAATGAGCACACAAAGCAAGGACACTTACAAACTACTCCAAACAGGTGCTATATTAAAAATATATACACATTTATTCCAAGGCCTTTAAAACAATGACCGTAGCGAGAAATCACAATACAACTCTAGTAAACCAACACATACCATACCAATACAATATATATACAAATACAAACAAGTCTCAAGCGTTAGATGCACGAAATGTGTAGTCCACCTAAAAGGGAAGGAAAACAGGCAGTGCGAAATAATGCTTAGACCCAGTCTGCCTTCAGAGGCACCTAACTAAAAGGAAGTCCGAGCCCTACGAAGAGTGGAGCCTTGTGCTCAAAAGTACCTGCACACGCTGGTGCCAACGGGCAAAAGGGGAGTCTCTTCGAGGTAGATCAGGCAGTTCAGTTTAGTGCACAAACGAAGAAGAACAGTGTTCCGCGACTCAAGCGCAGCCTCCACTGTGGGCAGAAGCAGAGCGCGAGTACGGAAAGGCGTGCTGTTTTGACACAGCGGGGAAAAGCTATGGGCTCCTGCAGGAGGGCGACCAGTTCCTAGCTATGCTACTCACCGGTCCCCGATGCAAGCAGACCCAGGCTTCTCCGCGTCAGTTTCAGTCGCTGGCAGGTTCAGAAGAGCAGGGGACGTCTCGTCGTCGTGTTTAGTCTGCAGCAGCAGAGTTGAGTAAAAGACGTCCCAAACGAAGGAACCCGCACAGTTTGTTACCACAGCAGGGCAACGGAGCGGCGGTGTGTATCTGAGCCAAATGTACACTACTCACTTCAGCCCTGGGAACGCCAAGTGTACGAATCATGTGAGAGTGACAAGGACTCGATATACTACACAACCTGGCGGCGGTTACAGAGCAAGACTCCTGTGTAGGCTGGTCAGTCTGCTGGATGGCCCAGAGACGCTTCCGAAGGCTTACTAGCAGGAGATGGTGAAGATGCCGAGAATAGCTGTCCCCGCTATTCCAAGGGTCGAAGTACCAGTACAGGCCTTCTGGTTCGATCAAAGGTGAAAAGGGTTTCACAAGGCGACAGCAGTGCAGAGGAGCAGTCCTTCAGCGGGTCACCAGCGATTCCTTGGTTCAGCCTCTTGGTTGCAGGATACTTGGCTCCTGTATTCCTTCGTTCGTGAGAACTCAGGAGATCGACATGGTAGTGGTGTTTCCAGCCCCCTCTTATCCACGGTTCCCTTCGCGCCAAAACGGAGGGGACCCAATGGGAGATCCGCTCATCAACACTCACACCATTCGTGGACCTATCACGGACCACGGTGGTCCCAGGCATTCACACCACCCTAGACTCTCTGGCACCCAGGATGTGTATTGGGACCAGACATCCCAGCCCACATCCTGGAGGCACACACAAGACATGTAGAAGCCTGCGAAAGCATCTGTGTTTCGCGGGAAAGCACATGCCCAAATAAGGAAGGCCCCAGGTCGGCTCGACCTGGGGAAGGTGAAGGGAGCAAGACGGTCAGCGGACAGGACAAAGGAGCCTCGTGGTCTGGCCATTTTGGGATCTAGGCCACCATTTTGGGTTAAGCGCGAGAAACGCGCTTAGAACGCCAAAAGGAGCTCAAAACACAAGAAACGATCGCTGCCACCATTCCCGTCCGTGAATCACTTGCACCAATCAGTTACAATCCTGAAAGAGTATCTAGGGCCTGTAGAAGGCTAGAGACCCAAGAGAGCAGTAACTTAGCTTACAGTGCCCTCTTGTGTCATGTTGCACGAAAGCCGCAACATGATACAAGAAACTACGGAAACCAGCGTTTCCTGGTACTGACTGTCTTAAGGGCATGACAGTTTCCCCGTAAGAAAGGAGCGAAAGCCCAGAGGAGTGCGGCAGAAGGCTGCACTTCTCGGGCAAAGTCGAGAACAAGGTGAAAAACAACAGCAAAAAGTTTAGGGGTTGCCACATGGAAGGAAAATTACCTACAATTACGAAATCGTTCCTAACACTCGCCCCTCCCAGACTATGGACAGGGGGAACTAATCCACCCCTGGATGAGTCTCTTGTTCAGGTCGGTTAAACATTCTGCACAACCCATCAGCATTGCTATGTTGGACACCTGGCCTATGCTCAATAGTGAAGTCGAAGCCTTGTAGACTTATGGACCACCTAAGCAACTTTGGATTCTCCCCCTTCATGTTTATTAGCCACTTTAAGGGCTTATGGTCAGTTTGCACAGTGAAGTGGGTCCCATAGAGGTAGGGCCTCAGCTTCCTTAGGGCCCACACAACAGAGAAACATTCTTTCTCTACCGTGGACCATCTGAGCTCTCTGTCCTTAAACTGGCGACTAATAAAACCAATAGGGTGTTCCTTACCCTTCTCATCTACTTGCGATAGTACAGCTCCTATCCCAGTGTCAGAGGCGTCCGTCTGCACGATAAAAGGTCTTTGATAATCAGGGGCCCTGAGGACAGGGGCCTGGCACAAGGAGTCTTTTAAGCCATTGAAGGCCTTCTCACACTCGTCGGTCCAAGTTACCTTCTTGGGTTTCTTCAGAGTTGTGAGGGCAGTCAGAGGGGCAGCTATGGTGCCATAGTCTGCCACAAAATTGCGGTAATACCCCGTGAGTTCTAAGAAGGCTCTCACTTGGGTTTGTGTAGTGGGGGTAGGCCAGTCTTGTACTGCTTGTACTTTACTGGGTAGAGGCTGTATCCTCCCTCCACCTACTTCATGTCCAAGGTAAAACACTGAGCCTTGTCCAATCTGGCGTTTACTAGCCTTTATGGTCAAGTGTGCTTTCTGAAGAGCCTGGAGCACAATCCCGAGGTGTTTCACATGGTCTTCCCAGGTGGCACTGAAAACTGCTATATCGTCCAGATATGCAAGACAGAATTCGTCCAACCCATTCAAAACATGATGCACAAGCCTCTGAAAAGTGGCAGGTGCATTCTTCAACCCGAACGGCATTACCCGGAATTGGTAAAGGCCGTCTGGAGTAGAAAACGCTGTCTTCTCCTTGGCATGTTCTGCTAAAGCTATTTGCCAATAGCCAGCAGTGAGGTGAAACGTGCTGAGGTACTTGGAGGCACCCAAAGTATCCACCAGCTCATCTGTTCGAGGCAAGGGGTGTGCATCTGTCTTGGTGACAGCATTCAGAGCCCTGTAATCCACGCAGAACCTCAATTCAGAAGTGCCTGCCTTAGGAACGAAAACCACAGGGCTGGACCAAGGACTACTAGAGGGTTCAATCACCCCAAGGTCTAACATCTTGTTGACCTCGGTCTTAATATAAGACCGTACTTTGTCTGACATCCTGTATCCCCTACTTTTGGTAGGTACACTGTCTCCTGTGTCTATGTTATGTTTGCACCAAGGTGTCAAACCAGGCGACTGTGAAAACAGGGGGGAAAACTGCCTAAGTAAACTTTTCACCTCAGCCTGCTGATCAGAAGTCAGGTGAGGGGCCACTCGGACACCCTCAAAGGAGCTATCTGAAGGACCGCTTTGGAACAGGTCGCGGAGAGGTTCAGACTCCTCTTCCTCAACATCTGAAGCCAGTAACAGTGCTGCGATTTCGACTCTTGGGACGAAAGCCTTCAGCCTATTCACGTGAAACACTTTTGGAGCCTGTCCAGGCCTTCCAAGGTCCACTAAATAGTTAACCTCACCCAGGAGCTCCACCACTGTGTAAGGGCCTGACCATTTGTCCTGTAAAGCTCAAGGCCTTATGGGATTCATGATCAGGACTTGCTGACCAGGTGTAAAGTTGATGAGGGAAGCTTTCTGGTCGTACCAATGTTTCACCAGCGCTTGTACTGCCTTCAATTTATCACTAGCCAAGCCCATCAGAAGTACCATCCGTTTTCTGAGCCCTAGCACATAATCAACTACGTTGGTAGTAACAGGGGGAGTGGGCATCTCCCATCCCTCTTTGACTATGGCTAAGGGTCCCCGTACAGGATGACCAAACAGAAGTTTGAAGGGGCTGAAGCCAACACCCTCCTGTGGTACCTCTCGGTAGGCAAACAGTAAGCATGGTAAAAGAAGATCCCATTGTCTTCTCTGAAGCTTCTCCAGAGCCCCAATCATGCTTTTTAACGTTCTGTTGAAACGTTCCACCAGACCATTGGTCTGGGGGTGGTATGCAGAAGAGAACTTGTAGGTGACCCCACATTCTTTCCACATAGCCTGCATATACTTCGACATAAAGTTGCTGCCACGATCTGACACAACTTCTTTAGGGAAGCCAACCCTAGTAAATATGCCAAGTAAAGCTTTTGCAACTGACTTGGCAGTTACAGTTTTCAATAGGATGGCCTCAGGATATCTGGTTGCATGGTCGACCAGCACCAGGATAAACCTATTGCCCGAGGATGTTTGCGGGTCAAGGGGACCAACGATGTCGATCCCTACCCTTTCAAATGGTACCCCCACAACTGGGAGCGGTACCAACGGAGCTTGGATTGTCGAGCCAACCTTACCAGATAACTGGCAGGAGGCACAACTCCTGCAGTGACTTTCTACTTGCACCCCCATCTTGGGCCAGTAGAAGTGCATGGATAACCTTTGCTTGGTCCTCTTAATACCAAGGTGACCAGCAAGGAGCACTTCATGCGCCAACTGCAGGAGGAAGGGCCTAACAGCAAGGGGAACCACCAACCTCCTATGGTCTCCTTCTGTAGACTCTGTGGGCTCACTATACAGGAGTCCACCTTCCCAATAAATCCTATGCGTCCCAGGAGGTTCACCCTCAAGCTGGGAGCAGGCCTGTCTCCTTAGGCCTTCCAGAGATGGGCACTCACGTTGGCCTTTACTGAATTCGTCCCTATCAGGACCTCCTTCAACTAACAAGTCTTTTAGTTCAGGATGGTCGTTGGGGTCAAATACTTCAGGCATCGCCACCTCCTCGTCAGGCCCGGGCGATTGACCAACTTCCTCCACCGCAGTGGTAGGCGAGCTCGGGGAATATTCTCTTTCCCTCGTCTTGACTTGTTGACTCCTTTCGCCTTGGGTTTCCCCTTCGGCTGGGGCGGCGTATTGGTCTTGGCCAATGCTGCCCGTGCTTGAGACCGTGTGTAGGGTCTTTCGGCAGTGTCTCCTACGAGCCCTAAAGCTCTGAGATCATTACCTAACAAGACCTTTCCCGGGACGTTTCTCTGAATGCTCACTGGAATCCTGACTGCTGTACCATCTAAAGTAAGATTTACAGGTATTACTGGGAACATACGGAGTGGGCAGTCAGCCAACTTAGTGGGCATCAGAGTAGCTCTGGCAACTTCCTCTGAGTCTACCAAGGTAGAATCCACTACAGTTCGACTGCACCCACTATCCCTAAGAGCTGGAGTATCTACTCCATTGATCAGCACACTGTCTTTAAAGTAGTGCTTGGTATTATCTGGAATCCTAGCATAAGCCTCTGCGACTTTAAGCTCCCAGGAACCCAGGGAAACTAAAACTACCTCAGCCTCTATCCCGCTGGGAAATGAGTCTGAGGAGAAGGATGCTCCTGTAATCTCTTCTTCCTCGTAGGAGGAGAAGGCCAGATTAGCGGAGTGGACCCCCAAAGGTCTAACCTTACACCGGGGATCCGCCTTCACGTGGTCAGTTGCTCCACAAGCAAAACAAGATCCATTGGGTCTGTTTACATAGGGAGGCTTATTGTAACCAGAGTTCTGTTTCGGAGGCTGACCTCCACTACCCTGTGAGTTCTCTTGTGTCTTACCCTTATTTTTCTTTTTGTGGCCCTTTTGAGAAGAAGATTTATCAGATTCTCCACCCTCCTTATCTTTGGACTTTTTCCCTTCCTCCTGCTTACCAGGATGAGTTTTGTCCTTATGGGACACTCGATGTGACACCCATAAGTCTGCTGCAATGGCCAGCTTCTTAGGATCTATCTCCTTCGAATCGGCCAAATGCTGCTTAAGCTCCGGGGAAGAAGATGCAAAAATGTGTTCCAGCATGACAAGATTTATCATGCCTTCGAAGGTAGAAACCTTATAACCTTCGACCCAGCCAGTTAAGTTTTTCAAGGATTCAGTGACATAAGATACCCAAGTACCACCTTCCTTTTTCTTATACTCTATGAATCGTTTCAAATATTGGGCCGGAGTCTTCCCAAACTTTAAAATGAGAGTTTGCTTTAACATTGCGAAATCAGCTCGCTCAGCCTTCGACATTTCCATAATGGCACTACAGCCAGAATGGGGCAGTCTGCTGAGTAACCAGGCAATCTTATCAGCATTGTCAACTTGTTGAACTTCGCATGCATACTCAAACGCATTCAGCCAGTCCATAATGTCATTCCTTTCCTCATACACACTGACCAGATCTTTCAGAAACCGTGGATGAGAGGAGGCCCCAGACCCATGTCCAGGACCCTTGGACCCATTTGCAACCTGAAGCTTGGCCAGTTCCAACTGGTGATCCCTGTCTTTCTGTTTTTCTGACTGTTCGATTTTTAGTTTGGCTATGCTGAATTCAAGCTCCTTCTGCCTAAACCGCAGCTCTTGCTTCTTGAATTCAAGCATAGCCTCCCCATCAACACTGGCAGAGGAAACATTAGACATCTCATCCTCCCTGTCCTCGTGGTCGTGGTGGATCAGTGCAGCGGCAGAACCGTCGGTTCTACCAGTGAGAGCAGCCCCACCTCCTTCCGCACTGTCCTCAGAAGTTATAGCGTCAAGCTGCGCTTCTTGCCACGCCACGATTCTTTGGATCATATCCAATTTCGTGCCTTGAGAGGAAACACCTCTCTCTGCACACATCTTTTTCAATGTTTCTGATTTGGAAGCATTTAAAGTTAACAAGGTATTTGTTTCCATACTGTTAGATAGGACTATGGCCTTTTGAAAGTTATACTACAACAATTCACTACTTGTCCTAGTAGGAATAACTTGAAATGCCTTAGTTCGTGCGCAACACTGGATACCTTCAGTGGTATCCCACCGCTGTACACCAATTTGTTAAGACGGATTTCTGAACTCTGTCCTGGTGGCGCAGAAGTTCAGAAGGCAAACCTAATTACTTGGAACAGGGTAACCTCTGGACAAGCCAGACCAATCAAGGTATCGATCGCGGCGGTCAAGACTAGGTCTCAAGAGGGGTGAGGGTGACTGAAAGCCTGCAATGAGCACACAAAGCAAGGACACTTACAAACTACTCCAAACAGGTGCTATATTAAAAATATATACACATTTATTCCAAGGCCTTTAAAACAATGACCGTAGCGAGAAATCACAATCCAACTCTAGTAAACCAACACATACGGGCAAAAGGGGAGTCTCTTCGAGGGAGATCAGGCAGTTCAGTTTAGTGCACAAACGAAGAAGAACAGTGTTCCGCGACTCAAGCGCAGCCTCCACTGTGGGCAGAAGCAGAGCGCGAGTCCGGAAAGGCGTGCTGTTTTGACACAGTGGGGAAAAGCTATGGGCTCCTGCAGGAGGGCGACCAGTTCCTAGCTATGCTACTCACCGGTCCCCGATGCAAGCAGACCCAGGCTTCTCCGCGTCAGTTTCAGTCGCTGGCAGGTTCAGAAGAGCAGGGGACGTCTCGTCGTCGTGTTGAGTCTGCAGCAGCAGAGTTGAGTAAAAGACGTCCCAAACGAAGGAACCCGCACAGTTTGTTTCCACAGCAGGGCAACGGAGCGGCCGTGTGTATCTGAGCCAAATGTACACTACTCACTTCAGACCTGGGAACGCCAAGTGTACGAATCGTGTGAGAGTGACAAGGACTCGATATACTACACAACCTGGTGGCAGTTACAGAGCAAGACTCCTGTGTAGGCTGGTCAGTCTGCTGGATGGCCCAGAGACGCTTCCGAAGGCTTACTAGCAGGAGCTGGTGAAGATGCCGAGAATAGCTGTCCCCGCTATTCCAAGGGTCGAAGTACTAGTACAGGCCTTCTGGTTCGATCAAAGGTGAAAAGGGTTTCACAAGGCGACAGCAGTGCAGAGGAGCAGTCCTTCAGCGGGTCACCAGCGATTCCTCGGTTCAGCCTCTTGGTTGCAGGATACTTGGCTCCTGTATTCCTTCGTTCGTGAGAACTCAGGAGATCGACATGGTAGTGGTGTTTCCAGTCCCCTCTTATCCACGGTTCACTTCGTGCCAAAACGGTGGGGACCCAATGGGAGATCCGCTCATCAACACTCACACCATTCATGGACCTATCACGGACCACGGTGGTCCCAGGCATTCACACGGGACCAGACATCCCAGCCCACATCCTGGAGGCACACACAAGACATGTAGAAGCCCGCGAAAGCATCCGTGTTTCGCGGGAAAGTACATGCCCAAATAAGGAAGGCGCCGGGTCGGCTCGACCTGGGGAAGGTGAAGGGAGCAAGACGGTCAGTGGACAGGACAAAGGAGCCTCGTGGTCTGGCCATTTTGGGAGCCAGGCCACCATTTTGGGTTAAGTGCGAGAAACGCGCTTAGAACGCCAAAAGGAGCTCAAAACACAAGAAACGATCGCTGCCACCATTCCCGTCCGTGAATCACTTGCACCGATCAGTTACAATCCTGAAAGAGTATCTAGGGCCTGTAGAAGGCTAGAATCCCAAGAGAGCAGTAACTTAGCTTACAGTGCCCTCTTGTGTCATGTTGCACGAAAGCCGCAACATGATAAAAGAAACTACGGAAAACAGCGTTTCCCGGTACTGACTGTCTTAAGGCCATGTCAGTTTCCCCGTAAGAAAGGAGCGAAAGCCCAGAGGAGTGCGGCAGAAGGCTGCACTTCTCTGGCAAAGTCGAGAACAAGGTGAAAAACAACAGCAAAAAGTTTAGGGGTTGCCACATGGAAGGAAAATTACCTACAATTACGAAATCTTTCCTAACAAATATCACATCTCATGTTATAGGAAGAGTCTCAGGTTTGGTATAAGCATTGAGATATCACATCTCTGCAATCGGAAGTGTCTCAGGATTGGGATGGGAAGGAGTTGGATATCCCATCTCATGTTATAGGACGGGTCTCAGGATTGTTATTAGAATCATTGAGATATCATATATATTGCATGCTGTAGGAAGGGTCTAAGGATTGGAATGGGAAGGACTTGGATATCAGATCTCATGCTATGGATAGGCTCTCAGGTTTGGAAAGGGAAGGAGTTGGATATCACATTTCATGTTAGAGGAAGGATCTCAGGTTTGGTATTAGAGGCATTGAGATATCACATCTCATGCTTTAGGAAGGGACTCAGGATTGGAAAGGGAAGGAGTTGGATATCACATCTCATGCTATAGGAAGGGTCTCAGGTTTGGTATAAGCATTGAGATATTACATCTCATGCTATAGGAAGGGTCTCAGGATTGGAATGGAAGGAGTTGGATATCACACATCATGTTAAACGAAGGATCTCAGGTTTGGTATTAGAAGCATTGAGACATCACATCTCATGCTATAGGAAGGGTCTCAGGATTGGAATGGGAAGGAGTTGGATATCACATCTCATGCTATAGGAAGGGTCTCAGGTTTGGTATAAGCATTGAGATATCACATCTCATGCTATCAGAAGGGTCTCAGGATTGGAATGGGAAGGAGTTGTATATGACATCTCAAGCCATAGGAAGGGTCTCAGGTTTGGTATAAGCTTTGAGATATCACATCTCTGCTATCGGAAGGGTCTCATGATTGGAATGGGAAGGAGTTGGATATCCCATCTCATGTTATAGGAAGAGTCTCAGGTTTGGTATTAGAAGCATTGAGATATCACATCTCATGCTATAGGAAGTGTCTCAGGATTGGAATGGGAAGGACTTGGATATCACATCTCATGCTATAGGGAGGGTCTCAAGTTTGATATTAGAAGCATTGAGATATCACATCTTATGCTATAGGAAGGGTCTCAGGATTGGAATGGGAAGGAGTAGGATATCACATCTCATGCTATAGGAAGGATCTCAGGTTTGGTATAAGCATTGAGATATCACATCTCTTCTATCGGAAGGGTCTCAGGATTGGAATGGGAAGGAGTTGGATATTCCCATCTCATGTTATAGGAAGGGTCTCAGGTTTGGTATTAGAAGCATTGAGATATCACATCTCATGCTATAGGAAGGGTCTCAGGATTGGAATCGGAAGGACTTGGATATCACATCTCATGCTATAGGGAGGGTCTCAAGTTTGATATTAGAAGCATTGAGATATCACATCTCACGATATCGGAAGGGTCTCAGGATTGGAATGGGAAGGAGTTGGATGTCACATCTCATGATAAAGGAAGGGTCTAAGGTTTGGAAGGGGAAGGATTTGGATATCACATCTCATGTTATAGGACGGGTCTCAGGTTTGGTATTAGAAGCACTGAGATATCAAGTCTCATGGTATAGGAAGGGTCTCAGAATTGGAATGAGAAGGAGTTGGATATCACATCTCAAGCTATAGGAAGGGTCTCAGGATTGGAATGGGAAGGAGTTTGATATCACATCTCATGCAATAGTATGGGTCTCAGGTTTGGTAAAAGCATTGGGATATCACATCTCATGCTAGCGGAAGGGTATCAGGATTGGATTTGGAAGGAGCTGGATATCCCATCTCATGCTATAGGAAGGGTCTCAGGTTGGAATGGGAAGGAGTTGGATATCACATCTCATGTTATAGGAATGGTCTCAGGATTGGAATGGGAAGGACTTGGATATCACATCTCATGCTATAGGAAGGCTCTCAGGTTTGGAAGGGGAAAGAGTTGGATATCACATTTCATGTTAGAGGTAGGATCTCAGGTTTGGTATTAGAGGCATTGGGATATCACATCTCATGCTATCAGAAGGGTCTCAGGATTGGAATGGGAAGGAGTTGGATATCACATCTCATGCTAAAGGGAGGGTCTCAGGTTTGGAAGGGGAAGGATTTGGATATCACATCTCATGTTATAGGAAGGATCTCAGGTTTGGTATTAGAAGCATTGAGATATCACATCTTATGCTATCGGAAGGATCTCAGGTTTGGTATTAGAAGCATTGAGATATCACATCTCATGCTATCAGAATGGTCTCAGGATTGGAATCGGAAGGAGTTGGATATCACATCTCATGCTAAAGGGAGGGTCTCAGGTTTGGAAGGGGAAGGATTTGGATATCACATCTCATGTTATCAGAAGGATCTCAGGTTTGGTATTAGAAGTATTGAGATATCACATCTCATGCTATAGGAAGGGTCTCAGGATTGGAATGGGAAGGAGTTGGATATCACATCTCAAGCTATAGGAAGGGTCTCAGGTTTGGTATAAGCATTGAGATATCACATCACATGCTATAGGAAGGGTCTCAGGATTGGAATGGGAAGGAGTTGGATATCACATCTCATGTTATAGGAAAGATCTCAGGTTTGGTATTAGAAGCATTGAGACATCACATCTCATGTTATAGGAAGGGTCTCAGGATTGGAATGGGAAGAAGTTGGATATCACATCTCATGCTATAGGAAGAGTCTCAGGTTTGGTATAAGCATTGAGATATCACATCTCATGATATAGGAAGGG